>NC_041389.1:369394611-369410892 GCF_002162155.2 Triticum dicoccoides | reverse complement strand
CCTGCTCGGCCTCGTGCTACCGCATTGCTGCGCTAGGTTTTAACAGGACGCAATGCGGTTATTTTGTTTCCACCCCCACCGCACGCACCCCAGAGCCACACCCCTAAGATAGATAGTGGGGTCACGGATGTGACGGACTCGCCTCCGCATGCGATGACGCCGCACGCCGCATCGTCGCCTGCTCTGGCTCGTTCCTATCTTGGCCTCACAGGGGGAGGGGAGGGGGTCCCTCCCCCTCCCCCCTGCTCGGCCTCATGCTACCGCATTGCTGCGCTAGGTTTTGACAGGACGCAATGCGGTTATCAATGATTTAAAAGAATTTATATCCAAAAAAAATTATCAACAATTACTAGAGAAGTTCAAGCTGTAAAAGCACAAAAGTTCAGTGTTTTGTAAAAAACATCAAACTAACATGTAGAAAAACAAATTACACAGAAGCAAAAATCTTGTAAGTTCAGGTTAAAGACATACTGAAGTTCTACCACTGTTCGAAGTATGCAAACATGTTACAAAAAAATAAGTAAGGTACGCATGCATATTGGGGAATAATCCCATAGTTGCCCACGGAACAAACTCAAACCCACATTAGAAAATTGAAAATTACAGAAAAAGAAAAAGAAAAAAGAAAATATAGAGTGTGATGCTGTGCCGCCTTGCAATGTGGAAACCAGGAAGTTCAACCACTGGTACCATAGAAGTCCAACTGCTACCATAGAACATGGATGATCCAAAAAACTAATTCCGAAGACAGAATAAATATAAAAAAAGATGATCCGTGTGTCTATGGAACAACTCCACATTTACATATATGAGTACTCTGAAAAAACAAAAAAATGTACACACAATTTTTATAACAACACCAACCGAACAGATCGTATTGCAACATCACCCAAAAACATGCATAAAAACGATGGAAGTTCTAGCACAAAGTGTGCAGAAGTCCAACTCGTAAGACAAACAGTAGAATCATTGAAAAATACACGCTATCGAATTTGTTATTTAGATTTAATCACTTGGGTGACTACACCTTCTCAGTCCGTGACCTCGAACGATATCCTACTACGCCCTAACATCAAAATGACAAAGCCATCAAGCTGTCTCATCGAAGAACCGGAACCAACACGGGCGGACACAAGATCCAATCGCCCGATTTCAGGGGTGTATTCGCCTGGCCGATCAAATTAACAGCGCATGAACGATACAATTTAACTACTGCAATCAAATCCGCCTATATATATAGACGGTCTATTCTATGAATATTAGTAGAATAACTATTCTGCACACCTGTCAGGACCCCGATCCTAAGTCACACCGATCTAGCATGTAACACATCATATCACTTTGCGGCCTCACGCACGGTATTCCCACGGGTGCCACCTTACCTGGCCCGGGACCGTTTGCGCCTTTTGGCTCACGTATATGATAGTGCCGCTAGCATCCATATGGCAAAGAACCCGGGCTGACATGGCTAGTCCTGAACCCAAAGTGGCACTAACTTACAGGGACAGGCATACATGACCCAAAGTGTCGGTCATCAGCGAGTGAATCTGGGCTGTAGCAACTGGGCTAGCAGGACTCCAGTAAACCGGGATGTAGCAGGCTAAGAGGACTCCGTTAGACACCGCGTGACATTTCCCCGAAGGGACAGACACAGGAACGAAGAAGGACACATGCCGGCCAGCCTAAGTGTTTCGGAGCAGTAGCAAGCTACCAAGGCTCAGTGGAAGCACTAGGAGACATTTCCCGGTAAGAGGGGCTACCAAGGATAAACAACTAGACAGTCAGATCCCACACATACCAAGCATTTCAATAACATACACACAATATGCTCGATATGTGAAAATACAACATGGCATCACAACATGACTCTACAACTCAAGTATTTATTCAATAGGCTCCGAGGAGCGAGATATTACAAACATGGGTCTCTCGACCCAGCATTCAGAGCATACGAGTCAAAGCATAAGCGGAAGCTTAACATGTCTGAGTACAGACATCTAGAAATGAAAAAGGCTAAGAGGCCTAACTATCTACCAGATCCTGCCGAGGGCACAAGATCGTAGCTCAGGTAACAAGCTAAACGTCGAAGTCCACATGGAACTACTAGCGAGACTGAAGTCTCTCGGCAAAAACATAAATTAAGCAACGTGAGTACAAATGTACCTAGCAAGACTTAGATTAGAACTAACTACATATGCATCATTATCAACAAAGGGGATGGTGGGGTTTAACTACAGCAAGCCAGCTTTGACTCAGTGGCTAACCTGAACTACGACTGCAAATAACTCTTTGAGGTGGCGCACACGAGTCCACATATTCACCATATCAATACACCACTATGGATTCGCGCCCATCTCCCTACGAGGACACCATCCATAGCACTCACGCTTATCTTGCATATTTTAGAGTATCCACTTTCACTTGTCTATGAACTGTACAGGCAACCCAGAAGTCGTTTACCGCGGACACGGCTATTCGAATAGATAATGTTAACCCTGCAGGGGTGTACTTCTTCACACACGCTCTCGCCACTTACCGCCATGTACACGTCGTGTATCTCGGCAACCTTCAAGCGGAATCCTGGCGAGGGAGTCGGCCACGACCTGACTAACCACACAAGTCTCTAGTCCAGGTTTATCGCCTATTCGGGTTCCATCCGCAAGGAGATCCGGCCGGGGTGTCGCTCACGGCCCCAAACGATGTGTGCAGGGTTCCCAAGTCCACCATCCAAGTGCCACTTGGTACACCGGGCCACTGTGCCTAGTCTGTCCCAAGCCCACCTGTACCGGGTGCCACTTGGTAGACTACTAACACTACCTACAAACACCAGAAACTAGTTGCAACTCCTGGACAGAGATCATGTTGATTAATAAGTCGAGAGGGGTCGAGTTACCGGAACCCAATGTGTGGTAGTAACTGTTCATGGATCACAAACACAGAACTCAGTTCCTGAGGACGGTTTCAATGAGACAACCCACCATGTACTCCTACATGGCCTCTCACCGCTACCTTTACCAAATCGTATTCACACACTTAGCTCACACACAGTAGGACATGTTTACACACCTCCGATTCATCCCCGATGAATCAGACCTAACTCAACTCTAAGCAGTAGCAGGCATGACAAATAATCATGAATGAGTAGGCACAACAGGGATCAAACAACTCCTACTCATGCTAGTGGGTTTCATCTATTTACTGTGGCAATGACATGTTATGCAGAGGATAAAGGGGTTCAGCTACCGCAGCAAGTAACAGATGAATCGTTGTTTGTCCTAATGCAGTAAAATAGAGCAGGAGCGAGAGAGTGGGATTGTATCGGAATGAACAAGGAGGTTTTGCTTGCCTGGCACTTCTGAAGATAGTATATTTCTTCATCGGTGTCATTGATCACATTGTCGGTATCACGTCTATCGAGAGGGGACAAATACCGGCAACACAGAAGGAAACACCATCAATGCAATGCACAATATGATGCATGATCATGCCATGGCAATATGCTGTGGTTTGAGCTAATGCAACTAGCAGCAAGTTAAATGGGGTTGGTTTGAACCCTAGGTTCAAATTCAAACTCCATATGTGAAGGTTTAAATGTCATTCATATGATTTGTCCTAAACAGCAGCTATAAGTTGTTCTAACATGCATGAAAATGGTACAGATGGATAGATTGGATTTTTCTGATCATTTTTCATATATTAATTATTTAATTTGGAGTTACGGTTGAATTTCTATGAATTTTAGAAGTTTTGACTATTTTCTGAAATTTCCTTAATTAAAATTAATCCAGAAAATGAGTTATAGCGTCAGCACTATGTCACTGTGACGTCAGCAGGTCAACTGACCCGGTCCAGGTCAAACCTGACCAGTGGGGTCCACACGTCAGTGTCTCAGGCTGGTTTGTGTCGCTGACACGTGGGCCCAGTCAACGGCCACGTCAGCTTGGTCAAAGCTGACGTGTGGGCCCATGGAGGTTAATTAAAACTAAACAGAAATTAAGCTATGTTTAGTTAGACAGTGGGGCCTAGCTGTCAGTGTCTCTATGCTTAATTAGTGGGGCAGTTAGTGGTTAATGATGGGCCACGTCAACATCGTCGGAGTTCGGCCGGCGACGACCAAAACCGACGACGGAGACGCTGCGGGAAGGCGCTACAGGAGACGATTTCGAGCGCGGTTTGCGGCTATGGGTTGCTGGCAGTGCAGCGCATCCGGTGGTGGCCGCATGGTGTGCTGTGGGTGTGTGTAGCAGCGGCGGCGACGAGCCGGGCGGCCGCCAGAGTTCGGAGGTGCTTCGAGACGGCGCTACGAGGTGCGGCAGGACATGTGAGTGGGTGCGTTCGGCTCTTGGGGGATTGCTGAGCATGAGGGTGGGCTCGGATGCAAGCGGCGGCGGCTAGAACGGTGACGACGACATGCGCGGCGGAGCCGAGCTTTCAGCCATAGCGAAGATGCATCCTGGAGGTCGCAAACGCGAGGAGAAAGAGAGAGGTTCGGATCAGGAGCTCACTACGAGGTTGGAGAGAAGCTCGGCGGGCTCGGGCACGTTCTACGTGCGGTGAATTGACGGCGACGATCCACGGCGGCCGAGGCTGAAGACGATGATGGTGGCGATGAAACAGGCCTCCGGCGCCATGTAGCTCGGTGGAGAGGACGAGGAAGATGCGGCGGAGCTTCTGGACTGCTCAAGGGGGCGAGGGAGAGGCGATGGCTGCGGTGGTGGCGAGCGGTGTCGGTGGTTGCGCTCGGGCGCGAGAGGGAGAGAAAGCAAAGGAGGGGAGAGGCACGGGAGAGAGTGGGAGGGGGCCAGGGGCTGCGTGGCGTCGCCTGGTGCATCAAGGAGGAGCCAGGCAGGCTGGGAGGAAGGAGCTGGAGGCCTCGGGCGCGCTGGCGTCGACACGCCTCTGCCTACTGGCAGAGGTTGAAGACGACCGCTTCGCCCTGGTGGGCTGGGCCTCAGCTACAGTGCTGGGCCAGCTGGGCTGCCAGGTGAGCGCCAGGTAAGTTCTCTCTCTCTCTCTGGTTTCTCTATTTTAATTTATGTTTTCTATTATTCTGTAATCTTTAGGGCTTTTCTAAAAATACCTAGACCCTTTCAAAAATCACTAAACTGCACATTCCCACTTTATAGAATATATCCAACATGGAACATTTCAGTTTAGGAGTATTTGGACATTTAAAATATTTTATAGAATTTAAATGTCCAAATTCAAATACTTATGATTTAATTCAGTGACCTTAGGATGACCTAGAAAATTGTGCACCATTTTTGGCAGATGTTTAAGACCAAGGCAAAGATGATGAACATTTTAGAAGGGCATTTCAGGTTCATTGAAAATGATTTTATGTTGAACCTATTTGATTTGATCTGGTGCTAGGGTTTGATCAGTCCCCATTTCAAGTTCATTTGAAAAGTTAAACATGATGCACACATGAAGGGCTAGCCTACTACATACCAGGACCAGGGATGTGACAACTCGCCCCCACTAAACAAGAATCTCATCCCGAGATTCAAGACGTGAGGTAAGTAGACAGAGGGGACACAAAGCTAACACGATCTTCATGATCCAATTGCCCTTCTTGAAGTAGTTGATTCATTTGTCCAATTGATCTTGACGTCTTTGCTTTCGAGACCTTCATCAAACACGAGGACAGAGACAACTCTACAATGATGGATCATCTTAATGATCACAAGATCAACTTACAGAACGAGACGTAGAAACATCTCTCGAGCTGAGACACGAAGCACACATCTAAAGGAATGGAGTGGAACAGATGACGAGGGTTCACTAGGTAGACAACAATTCCACACCTAAGAGGATGGTGAACGGTTGTCAACATAGCGAAGAGTTGAGTTGCCATGATACCACAACGAGACACCTTAGGGATGGTGACTCGTAGATATATCCCCTTAGGTGGAAAAAAGAATTACCTTTGATTCAGAGATCATTGAAACTCTTTATACCAACCTAAGGCAATTCACCAACAATCGTTTGGAGGGGTTCGGTAGAATGGCATACCCGAATTAGAATGGATGATGTGGATTACCTTGTTGAAAACAACATAAGGAATGATTTTGCTTGCGCGTGCCCTCAAGAACTTGAGCAATTCCATAATCATCATAGTTCTACTAACATCTATGAAAAGAATGTTAATACAACTACATACTACCATGATGAATAACGATGGAGGATGCAGATGGAAAGGAAGACAACACTTTCTCAGATTTCACCTTAGCAATTCCAAGGAAACAAAATCTGGATGATCGACCGAGAGACATTTAGCACTCCGCTTCTAATGTTCTCCTTGATGTACTAGGTACCATGGTCAATGCTTAAAAGCATCAACATGACCATCAAGTAAAGGTCGGATTTCAGAAGCACAAAAATCCATAAGGAATAACTACAGAAGTAGATCCTGCGAGATCCTTATGGGGATGTGACCAACTTTGTCAATCAAGATACTACAATAATAGGTCTTCCGGTTGGGTGTGTTAGCCACGACAAACACTTTACCGGTTACAGAGAGACCAATATTATGGTTCTTGGAACAGTTCCAACCATCATATCTGCCTGAGATTCAGATCTGGTTGGTGTCAGGATATTCCAGACAACACGTCTAGAAAAGAAAGGTTGCAACACAAGTCGACGAGATGACGTTGCGAGATTCTCGGGAGATGAACTACGATAGCAAGCTCCAAAACATGAGCTGGTTCTGCTACATGCATATGAACATGATGTCCAAGACAAACATGACCAGATAGCAGTCTTATGATAAAACACTACCGAGTTCTGGCTGGGAACCATCATTGGGGATATCGAAGTCCTTACATAAGTCATATGATTAGCTCTTATGAAGATACTTCTTCTCCTTGAACAATTCAATCAGTGGCTTGGTGTGCTAGGGACACATATAGAATGGAGGTAGCGAGCCTATCAAACCATAGCATACTTCGCACATGCATGACTGACTTGAGATGGTTCCAGAGGAGGCAACATTGACTTTCTCGAATTCACGGCGGCAACTTGCATCAAATGCACATGAATTAGAGGAGGTCACTTCTTTCATCCGGACATATGCTCCATGAGCGGGTCATGAAGATAATGCTTATAAAAGTTTCCAATACTAGCTGGATGTTCAGCACAATCACGGAGAAGATAAAAATGTTGCTAATGGGCTCAACAACAATTCATCCAGGTTTCCATGAAGATGGAATCCCATAATTGTGTGAACAAGTGATAGCATTGGTCAGACCCAAAAGATATAATGGTGTATGCTCGAAGAAACAACCACGAGTAAGACAACATTATGAATATCGTTGGTTTTGATTTGATTTGACGATATCCCACACTCAAATCAAAGTTTTAGCAAGACAATAGGTCCAACAACTGGTCACGAGGATCAATTGATGAAGATACCATCTTTCTTCAACACACACATACAAAGGATATTCCTTTGAAATGAACTAAGTCAGGTAAGCTTTTATCCTCTAACTCTCCAAGTTGTTGTTTAGCTTAACCAACTGGCTCAGGGTATCCAACACAGATTCTTGGAGAAAGGGTGGTTTCGAAAACCAACTTGATCACGAACTCGACATAGCGGTCAGGTGACAACCTGGTGATACTTCCGAGAAGGTATTCGAAAAATCATGAACCACCAAAATGTTATTAAGCTCGGGAGCAATCTTGTTGTTCAGAGCAAGACGAGATGATCACAAGAGCGAGGGATTGGCACAATCCTAACTCATTGATCAAGGAGTGCACCAGAAATAAGGGCTAGGAGGCATGACCTATCTTAGAACGATGATTCAAGAACCAACACGCTAAGAATGAAATTATTGTCCATTAACTACCAAGCAACAAGGTTGCTAGGACTATTGAATTCACACATCATGGTTCACTTGTCGGCATTCTGGTTACAACAACACAGGAACCTAGGAATGAAGAATGATGGAAAGAAGTATCACTGCATCAAGAATTCTTAAGAGGGTGTGCAAATCTCATGATACTCTTGCTATGAAAGAGGGTGATACTCCGAGGTAGAACAGAACAAAAGCTGGATTGGCATTTGATCTGCGGAATACAACTGCTTTGACCAAATCCTGAATATGGATGAGGTACTAGAGTTTGTTTCTCCTAGTCATTCCGGAATAGAATGGCTTGACGGACCACAAGAGTAATAGGCATCGACGAACAAATGCACGCATACTCTTGACTATCAATTGATAGACAAGGGTCAGAAGACAACTAAAATAGGACAACTCAAAAGCACATATGATTTTCTGAGTTGTGGGTGCATGGATTAATATGTTGAACGAGTTCAACATATTTCTTCCGGATAACCCATGTAGAAAAGGTAGGACTGGCAGGGTCACAATATAGAATCGAGAACTCATCAAGAGCACTCTGGTTGTGATCTTTTGGTTCCCGAACTTCTGCCATATTGGTTCATGGTATTGGAAGAAGGATATACCATGAATCTCGAGGACATCACAAAGGTTACTAATATCCTAAAGGAACGAGCTAACACTATTAACATGAGGTAAGTAGGGTGAATCTCAGGTTCAGAAACCCAGGAGTGGAATACCTGCTAACTAAATTGCATCACGGGATGCTTTCGAGAATGACGGCCAGAGTCATCACACTGGAAACACAAAACATGGTTAGCTTACTAGGTGGCACCCTAAGACACCTAGGGTCATAGTAATAGCTCCAACATATACGTCAAGGCAACAGAGTACCTCAACTCACTAGTTGGTGTGGTTATTCTGGCCAAAGGAACATCGGAACGGTAAGAAGGGATTTGCAAATGCATCGGACTATTTAGAAACCTGGGATGACTCGGACAGCATAACGGCTGTAAATGCTCAAAAGAATTTAGACATGCTACAAAAATGGTGGTATAGCCACTCGAACTTCATAACAACAAGGTTTTGAGATCAACTATGAATACACGGAGATAGTAGAAACTGAACTGAGGCTTGGATCCAACAATCCTATAAGTCTACGGATTAGTAACGCGTGATCCTGATAGAAAGATGAGAAGCCTAGTTCTTAATCCCCATAGAAGAGAAGAGGTTGACTCAGATCAGAAGGGCATAAGGTAAAGGAGTAAAAACAGCCTTACGTTCCATCCCACAATCAATTCCCCTACATATAACTAAAGCATTTCTAGACTCAACTTCGACCAGTTTGGCTTGGTAATCCTATAGGCAGTCAAGCTCTGATACCAAAGCTGTCAGGACCCCGATCCTAAGTCACACCGATCTAGCATGTAACACATCATATCACTTTACGGCCTCACGCACGGTATTCCCACGGGTGCCACCTTACCTGGCCCGGGACCGTTTGCGCCTTTTGGCTCACGTATATGATAGTGCCGCTAGCATCCATATGACAAAGAACCCGGGCTGACATGGCTAGTCCTGAACCCAAAGTGGCACTAACCTTCAGGGACAGGCATACATGACCCAACAACGAACGTGTCGGTCATCAGCGAGTGAATCCGGGCTGTAGCAACTGGGCTAGCAGGACTCCGGTAAACCGGGCTGTAGCAGGCTAACAGGACTCCGTTAGACACCGCGTGACATTTCCCCGAAGGGACAGACACAGGAATGAAGAAGGACACATGCCGGCCAGCCTAAGTGTTCTGGAGCAGTAGCAAGCTACCAAGGCTCAGTGGAAGCACTAGGAGACATTTCCCGGTAAGAGGGGCTACCAAGGGTAAACAACTAGATAGTCAGATCCCACACATACCAAGCATTTCAATAACATACACACAATATGCTCGATATGTGCAAATACAACATGGCATCACAACATAACTCTACAACTCAAGTATTTATTCAATAGGCTCCGAGGAGTGAGATATTACAAACATGGGTCTCTCGACCCAGCATTCAGAGCATACGAGTCAAAGAATAAGCGAAAGCTTAACATGTCTGAGTACAGACATCTAGAAATGAAAAAGGTTGAGAAGCCTAACTATCTACCAGATCCTGCCGAGGGCACGAGATCGTAGCTGAGGTGACAAGCTAAACGTCAAAGTCCACGTGGAACTACTAGCGAGACTGAAGTCTCTCGGCAAAAACATAAATTAAGCAACGTGAGTACAAATGTACCTAGCAAGACTTAGATCAGAACTAACTACATATGCATCATTATCAACAAAGGGGATGGTGGGGTTTAACTGCAGCAAGCCAGCTTTGACTCAGTGGCTAACCTGAACTACGACTGCAAATAACTCTTTGAGGTGGCGCACACGAGTCCACATATTCACCATATCAATACACCACTATGGATTCGCGCCCGTCTCCCTACGAGGACACCATCCATAGCACTCACGCTTATCTTGCATATTTTAGAGTATCCACTTTCACTTGTCTATGAACTGTACAGGCAACCCAGAAGTCCTTTACCGCGGACACGGCTATTCGAATAGATAATGTTAACCCTGCAGGGGTGTACTTCTTCACACACGCTCTCGCCACTTACCGCCATGTACACGTCGTGTATCTCGGCAACCTTCAAGCGGAAGCCTGGCGAGGGAGTCGGCCACGACCTGACTAACCACACAAGTCTCTAGTCCAGGTTTATCGCCTATTCGGGTTCCATCCGCAAGGAGATCCGGCCGGGGTGTCGCTCACGGCCCCAAACGATGTGTGCAGGGTTCCCAAGTCCACCATCCAAGTGCCACTTGGTACACCGGGCCACTGTGCCTAGTCTGTCCCAAGCCCACCTGTACCGGGTGCCACTTGGTAGACTACTAACACTACCTACAAACACCAGAAACTAGTTGCAACTCCTGGACAGAGATCATGTTGATTAATAAGTCGAGAGGGGTCGAGTTACCGGAACCCAATGTGTGGTAGTAACTGTTCATGGATCACAAACACAGAACTCAGTTCCTGAGGACGGTTTCAATGAGACAACCCACCATGTACTCCTACATGGCCTCTCACCGCTACCTTTACCAAATCGTATTCACACACTTAGCTCACACACAGTAGGACATGTTTACACACCTCCGATTCATCCCCGATGAATCAGACCTAACTCAACTCTAAGCAGTAGCAGGCATGACAAATAATCATGAATGAGTAGGCACAACAGGGATCAAACAACTCCTACTCATGCTAGTGGGTTTCATCTATTTACTGTGGCAATGACATGTTATGCAGAGGATAAAGGGGTTCAGCTACCACAGCAAGTAACAGATGAATCGTTGTTTGTCCTAATGCAGTAAAATAGAGCAGGAGCGAGAGAGTGGGATTGTATTGGAATGAACAAGGAGGTTTTGCTTGCCTGGCACTTCTGAAGATAGTATATTTCTTCATCGGTGTCATTGATCACATTGTCGGTATCACGTCTATCGAGAGGGGACAAATGCCGGCAACACAGAAGGAAACACCATCAATGCAATGCACAATATGATGCATGATCATGACATGGCAATATGCTGTGGTTTGAGCTAATGCAACTAGCAGCAAGTTAAATGGGGTTGGTTTGAACCCTAGGTTCAAATTCAAACTCCATATGTGAAGGTTTAAATGTCATTCACATGATTTGTCCTAAACAGCACCTATAAGTTGTTCTAACATGCATGAAAATGGTACAGATGGATAGATTGGATTTTTCTGATCATTTTTCATATATTAATTATTTAATTTGGAGTTACGGTTGAATTTCTATGAATTTTAGAAGTTTTGACTATTTTCTGAAATTTCCTTAATTAAAATTAATCCAGAAAATGAGTTATAGCATCAGCACTACGTCACTGTGACGTCAGCAGGTCAACTGACCCGGTCCAGGTCAAACCTGACCAGTGGGGTCCACACGTCAGTGTCTCAGGCTGGTTTGTGTCGCTGACACGTGGGCCCAGTCAACGGCCACGTCAGCTTGGTCAAAGCTGACGCGTGGGCCCATGGAGGTTAATTAAAACTAAACAGAAATTAAGCTATGTTTAGTTAGACAGTGGGGCCTAGCTGTCAGTGTCTCTAAGCTTAATTAGTGGGGCTGTTAGTGGCTAATGACGGGCCACGTCGACATCGCCGGAGTTCGGCCAGCGACGACCAAAACCGACGACGGAGACGCTGCGGGAAGGCGCTACAGGGGACGGTTTCGAGCGCGGTTTGCGGCTATGGGTTGCTGGCAGTGCAGCGCATCCGGTGGTGGCCACGTGGTGTGCTGTGGGTGTGTGTAGCAGTGGCGGCGACGAGCCGGGCGGCCGCCGGAGTTCGGAGGTGCTTCGAGACGGCGCTACGAGGCGCGGCAGGACAGGTGAGTGGGTGCGTTCGGCTCCTGGGGGAATGCTGAGCACGAGGGTGGGCTCGGACGCAAGCGGCGACGGCTAGAACAGCGACGACGACATGCGCGGCGGAGCCGAGCTTTCGGCCATAGCGGAGATGCATCCTGGAGGTCGCAAACGCGAGGAGAAAGAGAGAGGTTCGGATCAGGAGCTCACTACGAGGTTGGAGAGAAGCTCGGCGGGCTCGGGGGCGTTCTACGTGCGGTGAATCGACGGCGGCGATCCACGGCGGTCGAGGCCAAAGACGATGATGGTGGCAATGAAACAGGCCTCCGGCGCCGTGTAGCTCGGTGGAGAGGACGAGGAAGATGCGGCGGAGCTTCTGGACTGCTCGAGGGGGCGAGGGAGAGGAGATGGCTGCGGTGGTGGCGAGCGGCATCAGCGGTTGTGCTCGGGCGCGAGAGGGATAGAAAGCAGAGGAGGGGAGAGGCACGGGAGAGAGTGAGAGGGGGCCAGGGGCTGCGTGGCGTCGCCTGGTGCATGGAGGAGGAGCCAGGCAGGCTGGGAGGGAGGAGCTGGAGGCCTCGGGCGCACTGGCGTCGACACGCCTCTGCCTACTGGCAGAGGTTGAAGACGACCGCTTCGCCCTGGTGGGCTGGGCCTCAGCTACAGTGCTGGGCCAGCTGGGCTGCCAGGTGAGCGCCAGGTAAGTTCTCTCTCTCTCTGGTTTCTTTATTTTAATTTCTGTTTTCTATTATTCTGTAATATTTAGGGCTTTTCTAAAAATACCTAAACCCTTTCAAAAATCACTAAACTTCACATGCCCAATGTATAGAATATATCCAACATGGAACATTTCAGTTTAGGAGTATTTGGATATTTAAAATATTTTATAGAATTTAAATGTCCAAATTCAAATACTTATGATTTAATTCAGTGACCTTAGGATGACCTAGAAAATTGTGCACCATTTTTTTCAGAGGTTTAAGACCAAGGCAAAGATGATGAACATTTTAGAAGGGCATTTTAGGTTCAATGAAAATGATTTTATGTTGAACATATTTGATTTGATCTGCTAGGGTTTGATCAGTCCCCATTTCAAGTTCATTTCAAAAGTTAAACATGATGCACACATGAAGGGCTAGCCTACTACATACCAGGACCAGGGATGTGACAACACCACTTCCGCACTGCACGCTGAATGCAAGTGCACGTCATTCTTTGAACCAAGTGTGCTGCAGTACTCACATGAGTGAACTTCTCGTCGGAAAAAACTGCACGTGGTACGGTTTTCGCTCTAATTTTTTAACTGTTTATTGGAATGAGGCATGTAATATACCGTTGAAAAGCTATGGATTAGGCGCAACTTCGACATGTTGAACACTTTTCGAGATTCTACACGGTTTAAGAGCAGTTTTGAAAATAGTGCGGCCCATGACGAGTGGCAGCGAGCGTATTTTCGCAATTTCTTCTAAACTGCTCGTTGGAATGAAGCAAACGATACGTCGTTGGATAGATATCATTGAGGAACATCTTTTTCATATATAACTTTTTCTCTAATTCCTTACGGTTTACGAGCAGTTTCAAATTTAATAAATCGCGGAATTCTGTTTTTCAAATTTTTTCAAATGTTCGGTACTATTTTTGATCCAGTTTTTGAACCGTTTGTCGAAACGAGGGGTGTGATACGACTTTGGAAAGCTACGAACAAGGCGCAACTTTCATATGTTGAAATATTTTTGAAATTCCTTATAGTTTTAAGTTAATTTTGAAAATCGTGCGGCGGACGACGAGTGGCAGCGGCCTTTTTGGCAAAAATTTTGCAAACGGCTGGTCGGAATGATTCAAACGATACGCTGTTGGAAAGATATCGACGATACACAACTCTTTCATGTAGAACACTTTCTCTAATTCTTTATGGTTTAAGAGGAATTTCGAATTTACCGAAATGCGAACACTCTGTTTTTTGCGACACCCAAATCAACGTGGGTACTTCATCCGACAGAAAACCGCACTGCAACGGACGAAAAACCGCACTACATCACATGGGTAAGAGAACTGCATGGTTTCTTTTATTCAAACATAATTTTTTCAAGAATGAGAAAGTAGAGTGCACTTCACATCGGGTGTAAATGAACCACAACACTATCAAGAAGTGAACGGCATTACTTTTTTCGCTTTCGTAACAATTTTTTGCACTTATGGGATGAACAACATCATACGGCCGACCGCACTGCTTCTGAATGAAAACCGCACTGCATCAAGCGGGCAAGTGAACCTCGTAAGTTTTCTCTTTCTTCTAACTTTTTACGCTTATTTGTGAACCTCATGGTCAAAGTTAGTGAACCATGTGGCCCAGGCTAGAGAACTGCATTGTTTCGGTTGGTGAAAGTGAATCGCAGGGCAGAAACTAGTGGACTTCATCTAAAAAGAAACGAACTTCTTTCTGTGTTGATTTTTTATTGTTTTACAAAGGGAATATTTTTACAAAGGGAAGCACAGGAGTGCACTGCAAACGTACATACACCACATTGCAAGCATACAGAAAACAAGTGAAACGGCCACATGCAACACATGATGCTTCCTTTTTCTTGCATATACAAAAGGACAAGTGAACAACATCGAAAAAGAAAGAATACTGCTTGTGGTTTTATTAACAGAAGTGAAGCACCAAATCCTTGTCAAAAACAAGAGCAAAACAGCAAACTTTTCCAGTTTCCTTTTTGGACTGAAACGGACTGAAGCTCAACATGAGCTGCACTGTACACCGAGCCTTCGGACCACGAGACGTTTCCATGAACTGCATTGCATGAGTGTGACACGAGAGTGCCATTAAGATGAGCACGCACGTCTTCGGCCATCGGGGTGCTCGTCCATTACAAGAAACGTGGGCGCACATCACGAACACATGCCCGCACTGCAAGACCATGCCAACACACTGCACATAACATGCCTGCCAAACCACTTGCTCTGCATTGCATGCCGCGTCGCCGGAAAGCTCTACAGAACCGCTCTTCCCTCGCACGGCTCCCGCGATTTTTGTAGGTAGTGCTCCATGGCGGAGGAAGTGAAACAGAGGGGGACTAATGTGGGACGAGCAGTGCAAGGCACACATCATCAGGCGAACTGCACGAAGGAATCGAACAACATTAGAAAATTCACTACAATGAATTCACTAGATCCACAACAAAAATATGAAAACACACAAAAAAGTGAACTCCAAGGCGCTATGAGTTACTACTCGTCCTGGATCTCATTTACAACAGAGGATGAAGGTGGTCAGGGGCGACGACCTTGTTGAAATTCAGAATCCTAAAAAATTTGCATGTCGTGGCTCTTCACACTGCAGCTAGCCTGCGCCGCGAACAGATGTCGAGCGAACTGCGCTCTCTTGTCGAAGGACGAGGTCAAGATGGTGCAGGTGGAGCAGCCTAGGTGAGTCTGGGGACCACGTCAGTGAAACTACACGGAGGCATCAACTGCACGACAACGCTCGGAACCGCATCCTGCGCGCCGGCGCATTGCAAGTCCGAGCCGGCTGGACTGCAAGGGGAGGAGTGACAGCTTGTACAGGGGCAGAAGGGGGGCTTGAGATCTGCCGATGCGTTGCCACGCCAGGGGAGGACCTGGCCGGGATACCCAAGGAGTGGCCTGATGATGGACGCACATAGGAAGTGGGCTGCAGTGCAGCGGTTTGTGCACTGCACCAGAAAGGGCAAATCGGGGTCGAAGATACCAGATCGGGGCGAGGTGGAGCAGCCCGCACGCCTGCCTGGCGATGGAGGATGGCGGATCCGTTGGTGGAGGGCTTAGTGGCGGGACGTGCCCGGGGTCGCGTTTTCGGCGCCACAGGAGGAGGAAGAGGGGCGGTCGGACGAGTCACCAGCGGCCGACTGGGTGGCGCGATGGCCGGATCCGCAACGGTGCAGGGTGGCCGACAGCATGGTGATTCTGGGTGGCCAGTGGGATGTGGTGGGGCGACGGGGAAGGTAGGCGACGTGGGGAGGCAGTCCGGCGGCGAGGAAGGGAGGTGGTGCGCG
>NC_041389.1:369393900-369394468 GCF_002162155.2 Triticum dicoccoides | reverse complement strand
GAAGGCACGGGATGGGAGGCGGGGCGGCGGCGCGGGATGGGAGGCGGGGCGGCGGTGCGAAGGCGCGGGGTGCAAGGCAGGGCGGGAGGTGGGGAGCACGGGGAGAGAGAGAGGAGTGGGCTGTTTTAGGAATTGATAAGGTGGGGGTTGGGTTTTTTCTTCGAGGCTGGGTGTCTGGTCCAGAGTTAGCAGAATAAGGTTTTGGGTTGTAGAATAAGGTCTCAAGGATGTTATCATAATAGACCCATATATATTATGCTAACACCCTAACCCAGCCGACCGACGCGAAATAAAAAAAAGAGTAGGTCAACCCCCGGCCACCCCACTCCTCCCGAATCTCCTCGTCTCCTTCCCCACCACACACCACCGCACCAACCTCCCTCCCTCCACCACCACACCATCTCCCTCCCTTCCCCCACCACCAACCAGCACCGACCTCCTGCGTCCTTGCCCCTCGCCAACGAGCCCCATCCCCCATCCACCTCCTAGCACGAGCCGGCACCGGATCTAGGCCGCGGTGACCCCCCTCAACTCCGGCCATGGCCACGGCCTCCGCCCCATGACGGCC
>NC_041389.1:369391214-369393709 GCF_002162155.2 Triticum dicoccoides | reverse complement strand
CTACGACCCTGACCCGTGACGCCGGCATCCGCTGCCTGGCGTCAGATCCGCGCGTCGCCGTCCCGCGGGCGTCCTCTCCATCCTGGGTCGCCGGCGACACTTCCCTCTCCTCCCCGTTCCTCCACCATCTGCCTTCCATCCCTGGCCACTACAGCGCGCCGCTGCACCCTCCCCGCCGCAACAACTTCGGCCCCAACCCGGCAACCACCGTATCCACCCCGCCCTGCCGCCTTCGACCATGGCCGCCTGTCCGCCGAGGGCAATCTGCCCGCCGCATCCACCAGTCTCGAGCGTCCTCTCCTCCCCTTCCATTTTTTTCTTTTCAGATTTGGGAACAACACTGCAGTTCTCTTGGGGCATCAGTGTGGTGCGATTGGATTTTTAGTCCAACGGTGAGTGTGCTAGCTGTCCGGTGGCACTAGGCTTCCTCTTTGGCTCAGCCACTGAGTTTTTTTTGTTAATTTTTGTTGCAAAATTCATATGTTTATGCTCTAAAAATGGTTCACAGTTGATGGTTGTGCAGCTCTCTTGTGCGTCCAATGCGATTCGGTGGCCGTGAACATGAAGTTCATCGACCGGTTGTTTCTCTTTCCGTTTTTTAGTTTCATTCACCTGATGCAGATGAGAAACCGCCTACTCCCCACTTCCACCCCTTCCTTCCTTTATTTTTGTGCTTGTAGTTTGGCGACCGTGACAGTGCAGCTCAGAGGCGCCCGTGATGCGGTTTAGTGCTCAAGCGCTTGTAGCTTTGGGCATTTTTGCGTGTTGTTGTAGTTCGTTAGCCACAGACGTGCAACCTCCAGCTGGATGCGGGATCATGTGTGCCCCCAACCTCCTATGCAAGTGAACCTGTGCTCCGTCGGGAGCTCTCGGAAATTTACTGTACTTTATTTTGTTTCTAAAATTGTGTGTTTTTTGTTTGCTTGTTGAACATGAATAGAAGTTCATTATGTACCTTTGTTTGTAAAAAGATGTCGAGAAAAAGTATGAAGTTCACTACTTCAATCGGCGTGGTTTGCTACTTCCGTCTCCTGCAGTGCAGAACACACGAGGAAAATAATGTCAAAAAACTACGGTTTACTTTGATTGGCTCTGAGGGTCACTGCCGCTCATGCTCACTAATAGTGCAGTTCACCAATCTCAACCATGCAAAATTCAAAAAAGGTGTTTTCGAAAGAATCAGTACAATTGCCTTGGTAATTCACTTTGAACATATTTATAAAAAAGTAGTTTGAAAATGACAAATAAGCCACGCAGCCCATTTCGATTTATGTTGCTGTTCACTTTAACTTTGATGTGCACTCAATCATCCCCAGAAGGTGTTTTGTGTTTCATAAAAAATGTTAGAAAAATGACAAAAGAAATTATGAAGCCCGCTAGTTTGTCTGATGCAGTGCGTTTTCAGTCTGAAGCAGTGCGTTTTTCTATCCGATGCGGTTCACTCGTGGATTTTGATGTCGCGACAAACATAGTGTCCTCATTGCGGTTCATTTTTTGTATTGATGCGGCTCACTTGCTCGTCTTGAAAAATTTATGGCCGACAAAAAAAAACCATGAAGTTCACTTGCCCGTCTGCTGCAGTGCGGTTAGCAGTGCGGTTTTCTGTCTGATGAAGTTCACTCGCCACTTTGGGTGTCGTAAATAACAGAGTACCCGCATTTTGGGAATTTCAAAACTGCTCTTAAACCGTAAGGATTAGAGAGAGTGTTCTACATGAAAAAGTTGCGTCTCGATGATATCTTTCCAATGGCGTATCATTTGCATCATTCCAATGAACGGTTTGAACAAATTTACAAAAATACGTTCGCTGTCACTCACCGGCAGCCGCACCGTTTTCAAAATTAATTTAAAACTGGAAGGAATCTGAAAAGAAGCTCTACATACGAAAGTTGCGCCTTGTCCATAGCTTTCCAAGGACATATCACACGCCTCATTTCGACAAACGGTTAAAAAACTGGAACGAAAACAGTACCTAAAATTTTAAAAAACTTGAAAAACAGAATTCCGCGATTTAGTAAATTTGAAACTGCTCTTAAACTGTAACGAATTAGAGAAAGATTTATATATGTAAAAGATGCGCCTCAATGATATCTATCCAGCGGCATATCATTTGCTTCATTCCGACAGGCGGTTTAGAAAAAAAGCGAAAAAACGCTCGCTGCCACTCGTCATCCGCCGCACCATTTTCAAAACTGCTCTTAAACCGTGTGAAATCTCGAAAAGTGTTCAACATGTCGAAGTTGCGCCTAATCCATAGCTTTTCAACGGTATATTACACGCCTCATTCCGATAAATGGTTAAAAAATTAGAACGAAAACAGTACCGAAAAAAATAACGCGTGCAGTTTTTTCCGACGAGAAGTTCACTCATGCTAGTACTGCAGCACACTTGGTTCAAAGAATGACGTGCACTTGCATTCAGCGTGCAGTGCGGAAGTAGTGTGTAGAATAGTTATTCTGCTAATATTAGCAGAACAGACCGTCTGCATATATATA
>NC_041389.1:369385310-369390603 GCF_002162155.2 Triticum dicoccoides | reverse complement strand
CCCTGCTTCCACCTCCTGGAGACGCACCGCCCCACACCTCCTAATCAACGGGCGGCCCTCCTTCACCTAGCCAAGCGCCACAGCGCCACCGACCTACTCACCGGCGAGGCCCTCCTCCCTCACTGTCGCCATGGCCATTCGTGCCCCTCTCCTCCCCCTCTCTCTTCCCAATGACGATGACCTCCACAGCTAGGCCCACTGCTCGTCGACGGCCAGATCCGAGACACACTCTGATGCCCGTCGCCCTCCTAGTCGCAGCATCCAACCAATTATGGCGAGGCCTCTAACAGCCGGACACGGTGACCTTGAACTGCCAAGCATCCTCACTTGAATGGCTATGGCCTCTTCTAACATGTGCACTCTGCTGCTCTCCCTCTGCTTTCTCTCTCGCAAGGGTGCTGCTCTGCTCCTCTCAAATCTCACTTCTTCTGCTACTGCTGCTCCTCTCGAATCTCACTCCTGCTGTTGCTCTATACTTGTAATTGCTGATGCTACTTCACCTCTACCTGACAAAGACCATCGTGGTGATGGTGTTTCGATTCCCTTTACCTTTACAAGTACTAATTGGTCATTGGCATCAGGGAAGAAGGCTTCCCCACGCCAGTATAAGCTTTTTAATGTGTAGTTTTTGTTACAGCAAAAGCTGAACGGGTGGCAAGATGAACATAGTTGTTATTAAACGCCAAACTGGTGCCTGGGAATTGAGGCAATTGATGCACTGGTTGGTGCTTTGCTCATTCCATTGTTTCATGTCTGCTGTTGTTGATTGAGAAGTGTGAAAATTTTTGACTGCATTTTCCTTTGTAGGGAGAAGGACACAATCAACCACTGTGATTCTTCAGGTCGCCTTAGGTCAGCATTTGTACGTTCATCTCCTTCTCTTGGCTATATTCAGTTCAACATCTCATGATTCTTCAGGTCGCCTTAGTCGGCATTTTCAGTTCATCTTGCAGGTGGTGTAGCTCCCCTTCGGTTCATCTTGCAGGTGTGTTTTTGGGCAGTACAAATACATCACTATAGTTAGTACATATGTGGTAGCTTGCAGTGTACTTAAAAGACTAACAGCTTAGGATTACTATAATTAACTAATAATAAAATTTGAGTCCTTCAGGATCCTCTAGTTATGGATGTCCACCGCCATCCCCGTCAACCCCTATTTCTGTGTTTTGTTGAATAATTCTCATGCTTTCCTTTATGACGGCTACAAATCCTAGTGTGTTTGATCAACAGTTGTATGAACTTGTGCATGACCATGGAAGTAAAAAAAGCAAACATCAGTCCAGCTGGTAAGACGTGGAGGTGATTTTTGTATCTAAAACTATTGTGCTTTTCTCTCCAAATGATTGTTTGAGTTAAGGGAAGCGAGGAGAAGTTACAGGAGAAAATTGTGTATGATCGTGGAGCTGTGTATGTGTATGTAATGTCTGCAATACGTGTATGAACAGGAAGGAAAATGATGTATGTTGATTGATAAAAGTAAAATGTAAAAATAAATAGTTCACATGGATAGATTTTTTAGCTCTGGTGTAGCAGTTCAACAGGTGTTATATCATCAACACATAAATGAAACGCAGGAAAAGTTCAATATGTCCATTGAGAAATTTGATACCAGTTCAAAAAAACATAGCATCAGTCCTTACTTGAGAGACAGTAAGTTCAAGAAAGAAAATGTCATAGCAATATAGTTGAAGGAAAAAGCAACTTAAAAAGGAAACGCGAGAGATTCATGATTAATAAAATAACTAATAAGTTCAACATGACGTCCCAAATAAGTTCGGGAAAAAACACATAAGTTTTAAATATGCGCAAAGTTTAGTTACAATAAGAAACCACCTTTAAGTTCACGCATTACAACCAGGAAAGTAAGCAACACAAAAATTCAAGGGATAAAAAAGATTCAATGATTTTTTTAGCACTTTGTGACGGTAAAATCAAGTACAACAACGTCAGTTCAAACCCGCACTGAGATCAATACGACTACTCTGTTTTGTGGCCGGTCGCTCAAGGAGCTGTGCTCAACAGTACAACTTCTTGTTTTGTGGCCGGCCGCTCAAGGAGCTGAGTTCAAAATAAGAGAAGTCTAGAATATCATCACAAAACACGCTCAATATGTGAAAACACGCTCAATACAAAACCATACATACATCCGTTCAAGTACTCTTTTTCTCGAACATATATTCGTCCTTTCTAGAAAGGAAAAATGGTTGAAATAAAAATATTGATCAGTACGAGTTAAAAATGGTGGTCCGTTTGGAATAAAAGAATTGACAGAAATTCAACTGTTAAAGCTCAAGCAAAAAGAAACCCCATGCAATCCAAATGAGAAAAGTACAAGTCGTAAAATAAAAAAAGTCTAGAGCATCATTGTAAAAAAAGTTTAATTCAAAAAAGAATAAAAAACATTTTCTTTTTGAAAAAAATATCATTCAGTTTGATAATATAAACCATGCAAGTACAGGGGCGACGATACAATAAACCATTGAAAACATGCTTAGTACAAACCCGTGCAAACATCAGTACAAGTACTCTTTTTCGGAACCATTCAAAATTACTCTAAAAAATAGCTCAGTACAAACATAAACATATATCAGTACGACTACTCTGTTTTTCAGACGAGAAAACAGTAGGATCCGTCATGCCGTATTACAAATTACTCTTAAACGGTTGTGAAGTAGAGAAAACGTTCAACATGACTAAGTTTTGCATTTTCAATAGCTATCCAAGGATATATTATTTGCCCCATTTTGATAAACTTTTTAAAAAAACCGCGTTCAAAACCAATTTTAACCGTATTTGAATTCGTATTTAAACCGTAAGGAATTCGAAAAACTTTCTATACGCAAAAGTTGCGTATTTTCCATAGCTTTCCAACGCCGTATCATTTGCATCAATCCGACTAACCGTTTGCGAAAAATCGCAAAAATACGTTTCGCCTAGAATTTCACCGTTTTCAAATTACTTTTAAATCATATAGAATTAGAAAAAACAATACATATATGGAAGATGCGGATTTTCACCAGCTTTCCAACGCCATCTTATTTGATCAATTCCGACAAACGGTTTGAAAATTGAGTCCAAAGTACGATTCACGTTTTCGGTTTTGAAAAAAACGGTTTTTTCAAAACTACTCTTAAACCATAATGATTTTGCAAAAACAAATTATAAGATTGTAATGTGGATGTCAAGAGCTTTCCAAAGATATATTACATGCCGCGTTTCGACAAAAATATTTGCAAAAAATTTTGAACTAAAGAAGACGATTTTTAGCAACAACAGAAAACATCAGTTCAACCGCTCGATTTTCATCAGTTCAAGTAGGGTAACAGAATAATATTCTATTATGCATAGCAGAATAGCCAGATGTATACATATATGGAACTTGGGCAGGAGCACTTTTGCCCTCCGGCGGAGCGATCCCGGGGGAACTTCCCTCCCAAAGGGGGAAATGATTGTCATCATCATCACCAACAACTCTCCCATCTTGGGGACGACAATCTCCATCAACATCTTCAACAACACTATCTTCTCTCAAACCCTAGTTCATCTCTTGTGTTCAATCTTTGTACCGGAACCTTATATTCACAACAAAAAAAGACACATCCGTGACATTTTGGGCCGAACGAATTTTTTTTCTGTCATACATATGACACTTCTATGACGATAATTGTGACAAAACCCGGTATCATCATAGATGTGGTGGGATCCTACTTCTATGACAAAAAATCATGACAAAAAATGGGCTTTTCGTCCTGGGCGGGCCGGAGACGCAGCTGCATGACATTCTTTGGGCCGTCCATGACAGAAAAAACCATGGTAGAAGCGAGGGGGGGGGGAATTTCGGGGAGTTCCCGGTTACGGTGGAAGGTCGCGGGCTGAGCGATGCGCGTTTCTCTCATACATGTACGCGTGTGTGTGCGAGGTGTTGGCTTTAACTGAACCCGAGCGAGGCGTTGGGCTCTAACTGAACCCGTGCGATTGCACTGCAGGCTATGCATTACTGAACCCGAGCGATCAATCGATGGCTGTTAACGGAACCCGATCGAGCGATTCCTTCACTACTGCTGTTAACTGAAGCCGATGGATGCTGCCTCTCTGGATGAACAGTGAGCGTGGGGGGGTGGATGAATAGTGAGCAGTGGCGTTTCCTCTGGATGAACAGGACCCCGTGGTGTGGAGGGCTGGATGAACAGTAGACGGTGGAGGGGTGGATGAACAGTAGCCCGTGGAGGGGTGGTTGAACAGGAGCCCGTGGAGAGGGGTGGTTGAATAGTAGCCGTTGGAGTAGCGCGCAGTGGAGGCTGGATGAACAGGAGCCCGTGGATGAACAGTCGCAGGTGGAGGCTGGAGGAGGTCGACGGTGGATGAACAGTAGCCCGTGGAGGCCGGAGGAGGTCGACGGTGGAGATGAATAGTATCTCGTGGAGTCCCGTTTTGCGGTACGCAACACCCCTCCCGATGAACAGGACCCTCGTTTTGACCGTAGCGCTCCAACACAAGTCTGTTTCGTTCGTTTTGTGGTACGCCACACCCCTCCCGATCAACAGGACCCCCGTTTCGACCGTACGAGGTCCATTTCCTCCTTTTGCGGTACGCCACACCCCTCCCGATCAACAGGATCCCCGTTTCGACTGTAGGAGGTCCGTTTCCTCCGTTTTGTGGTACGCCACACCCCTCCCGATGAACAGGATCCCATTTCGAACGTGGCCGGTCGAACACAAGGCCGTTTCCTCCGTTCTGCGGTATGCTAGGCCTCATTTCCATCACCTGTTCCGTCCAAGCCCTCCCGATGAACACGACCATGCATTCCGTTCCGACCCAGCCGGTTGGCTCCCCATGAAGACAACGACGATGTTGTTTCTCCATCCCGACCCAGCCATGTACACGAGCCCTGGCCGTACGTATGCGCGTGTAGGCGTTTGAGACCCCGCCCGTATGTACACATACGTGCCCGTATTTTCTTTCTTGCGCACTGGCCGCTGTACGTACGTGTACATGCTACGTGCGTACCTCTACTACGACACGTGCGCGCCTCTACATCGACCAGTATATATGTACGTACACGTTCGCGACCAGAATGACAACGCTACATACGCTTCGACCAGGTGGGTCCTGACTGTCAAGCACTTCCTTGCGTGCAAAGATGTAGCTGGTGGGTCCCAGCAGTCAGGGGGGCGAACAGTTTTTTTGCCCGGACACACTTCCTTGCGTGCGAAGGTATGGCTGGTGGGTCCCAGCAGTCAAGGGGGCAAATCGGTTTTGTTTCCGGACGCACTTCCTTGCGTGCGAAGATGTA
>NC_041389.1:369359197-369384977 GCF_002162155.2 Triticum dicoccoides | reverse complement strand
AGTGAGGGGGGCGAACAATTTTTTTGCCCGGACACACTTCCTTGCGTGCGAAGGTATGGCTGGTGGGTCCCAGCAGTCAAGGGGGCAAATCGGTTTTGTTTCCGGACGCACTTCCTTGCGTGCGAAGATGTAACTGGTGGGTCCCAGCAGTCAGGGGGCGAATCATTTTTATTTTCGAACACACTTCCTTGCGTGCGAAGATGTAGCTGCTGGGTCCCAACAGTGAGGGGGAAACCTTTTTTTCGCGAAATACAGTGGCCCATCCGGTGGGTCCCAGCTGTCAGGTGGAGGAATCATTATTTTCCACATAATAAGGAGGCACTTCCTTTCTGCGGCCGTGCACCCAGCTGTCAGCCTCTCCACGTATAGTCCACGTCTAATGGAAGTCGTTCCTTGACCACATTGACCAGGCCGCGCCGAGAGCACCACGGCGGTGGACGACGGAGAGGCCTAGGAAGGGGACGACGGGGAGCCGGGGAAGATGCAGCAGTGGAAGCCCACGTGGAGAGGAGTACGAGGGTTCACTGGTTCGGCTGCGGTGTGAGGCTGCCGTCACCGCAGGGCCTGGCCAGCGGTAGGAATAGTAGGGGGCGGTGAGGCCTCGGCGGCAGCACAACCGGCCACGGGAGGCAGGAGCATGCGGCATGACCGGCGCTAGTTTGGGCGGCTGGAGCAAGAAGACCAGAGGTTGAAGAAGCACGACAACCGTTGGATGGACTTCGTACGATCATTGCAGCTAGAATCGTTTATATTGACTAAGTTGACAAAGCCCTTGGTTTTTTTTTAGCAAAGACAAAGCCCTTGGTATGCGTCAACTTAGTAGGCCCACAACTCGGATTTGGCAGAGAACATATAGCCCATTTGCGATTTGTAAGAATGTATAGCCCATTTTTTTAATTCTATTGGAATTTACTACAACCCATTTACAGCTTGTTAAAAGTACAACCCAACTTCTAGCTAGGACAACGATTAATAATTTCAAACAACCGCTCAAAACAGAATTAAAATAAAATCCCACATTTTGATGGTATCCGAAATATTTTTATCCGAAATTTCTACTCAGGTTAAATATAGTTTCAAAATAAAGTTGTATTACGTTAAAATCCAACGAAATGTTGCGCGCGCAACAAGTAATGAAATTAAAATTTTCAAATTCCAAAAAACAATATATTTTTTAAACTAATTACGTGTTTGGTGCATAGTTACTGCCCGGTTGTTATAATTACATCCCATTTATTATTTCTTAAAGTCCATTTTCTTGTTAAGCCTAATGCATACCTCCTAGGAAAGTTTGCAGCCCAGCGGGGCGGAGAATAACAAGTTGACCCGGATATTGTGTACAACTGTCGACCCAGTTGCATTGCTGATGTTGAAAAAAAGGCCTGTGTAGTACAGTACAACCTAACATGGTTACTTAGCCCACATTCAGCGACACCGAAAAGGCCCAAACAAGGCTTCTATACAACTTTTTGAAGTCACTAAGCTCAACTAATAACTTAAGAAAAAAGTTAGATTACAGTGGAACCTAATTAAAAGCTGTCACGAGCAAATAAATAATTCAACGGGTCCCACTTGTGCGTGTGTGCATGTGTGTGTGTGTGCGTGTGTGTGTGTGTGTGTGAGAGAGAGAGAGAGAGAGACCCATCGGTCGATGCTCGTAAATACATCTTTCAGCCATATGCATTGCTGATGCTCAGTAAAAACTTATATAGTTGACACAATCATATAGAACATCATAGTACACTGAACTTGCATACAAAAATTTCATGTAGGCGGCACAATCAAAATGGAAGCAGTGGATCGCTACGGGAAGGGCTATGTTGAAACCAACGAAGTTGTACATAACGGTTCATCGTCTTTATCAATGACGGGGAAATATCTTGAATGTTGTGCAAAGAAAACATACAGACAACACAATAAGTTCTGCTAGCACATTAAGTTGACATACAGCCCTTTCTAAAAAAAGTTCAGGTACAAAATTAGAATAGGTCACAATCAAATGTACTGGCATATCAGTGCTTCACACCCATAGCTCGGATTTAACTAGTATCTGACAAGATTCAGTTGTTACCTCAAATTAGAGCACATCCAGGCAGCCAACCCTGCCTCTTCTCCCAAAGAAGCAGTGGCCTCCGTCGCGCGATGGAGTCGGCCCTGTGCCATCCATCATTCCGAGCAACACGGGGAAAGTCGGACGTTGACTCCTATAATGGACATTGTCAACGGACCCTGGCAACAGCCGTGGCGGCAGGACTTCGATTGATGGATTGACCACTTCTTGGACATGCACGAACACTTGATACAGGTACATCCCTAACGTGGTCCGCGGCGGCCTTGGTGGTGAAGAATAGTACAACCCCGGTTCCTCCAGCGGTATCTCAACACCAATCACCTTCGGTATGGTGGACGGCTTCTTCATCCATGCCATAACCATACTTACGAGCTCACCTCCAAGGTTGTTGATAAGCTCATTCATGGACTCGCTGTTCCAAGCACGTCGGGGCATGCCATGGAAGGTAAGATTTGTTAAAAACTCAAGCTCATAGGGCACCAAGCCCCATGCTAGGTGCCACCGATCAAAGCTCACCAGCACGCCATCACAGAACAAACACCGGGAAGATTCGAACACACGACTGCAATCGAAAGTTTTCCAGAACCTGACGAAGAAATCAGCCGGTGGCAGACAGACTTTGACGAGCAAGTCACTTATTTGGATGCCGTGCGCAATGCCAAGAGCTTTGATAAGGTCGTCCGGCGAGACGGGAGGCCGGTCACCGTTGATGGTTACCATCAGCACTTTGCCGGCAAACTGGTCATCAAGCGCCGCCATGCCACTGTTGAGCGACAGCATGCAGCGACCGAAGGCAGGACAGACCTCAGGATCTCTGGCTCGGAGATCCACGTTGACCGGCGACATGATAGTGCGCTTGAGTACATGGAGTACAGGAGGGGGATTTGGGGGAACTGGAGTAGGAATCGAGATTCCAGAGGTGGGGGAGGGGCGGGAGACTGGGGATGAAAAGGTAGTATGAATTTCGAGCACGCGCCAATATGCTCTCGGTGTGCAAGCGCACGAAAACACCGGTGGCGCCCACATGTCGGCCTAAGAGTCCTTATTCTTTCTTTTTTGGAGAGCCCGGCCTTTTTTCCAGGACCTTTTGAGAGCCTGGCCTGAGAGTCATAATTGACATGTTTGGCATTGCGTTACTACTTGGACCATATTCAAGACACCTCACTAGCCCAAACAAGTGTACATCATTGAAAAGACCCTGAGCTCAAATTATATAACTTGAAAAAAGGAGATATACTCTGAACACTAGAGAATGGTGATGCCCTCATTTAGCCCACCAGTAGTTTGAGACAATAAATAGTTCGAAACAACGATATATACAACATTCAAACACTGACTAGTGACTACTACTGACATAAACATCAAGACATGATAGTTCATAAGAAGTTTTACTACACCACCAAAACACACCCATCTGCAGCGCTCAGACTCTCGTGATCCAGATGAGAATGACATTCTAAACAGAAGCAACTATTACATAGTAAGAGTGACATAGACGAGGATGACCAAATGACAAGGAATATGCATAACAAAAGAAAGAACTACCCATCCAGAACTAGCAGCAAAGACAACAAAGTCATTCTAAGAGATGATCCAACACCATCATAATTTGCAGCCCCGCTTCAGCGACCAGCGATCCGGAGACACCAGTACTCCACCCTTTCGATGCAACAACCCAATTACCTATCAACCTGAAGGATTGAACCACATCATTGCCTGTCATAATTGAGACATCCAAGGATCAAAGTTAATTCAGATGCCTTTGTCATTCTCACCTTCTTTTGGCTGCAGGCTGTATCGTTGACAATCAGGGGAGTTTGCTCCCGAACTCCTAGGGCTCGCCATGTAGACACAATTTTCCATAGCAAACAGAGCCTCTCTGCCGTCAAGGTCCTTGCCAACGGTGATCTCCTGGTTAATCGGATAATTGAGTCCGAGAAACAGAGAGTGTGAACCAAGGCTGCTTACCCGCCTCCAACTAAAAAATCCTGATGGCCCCAACAAGCTGGTATGCTGCTCATAGACGTAACAGCCACTGTCTGGATACTCACATATTTCATGGTGCTTGTATACAGTGGGATTTTTGCAATATAAATTTTCCGGCTCATGTGTCCGAATGATCATCAGTCTTTTGTCGTCGTCTGATTGAGTGAGGAACCAGTTGTGCTTCCCTGTTTTTGGCAAAGGTGGTGTGATTACAAAGGGCAGTAACTGTAGGGACACTACATCATATCAAAAAGGACATGCATTGTTAATGTAAGATCAGCATTGTTTAGAGTATGATTAGGATAATGCAAGAAACAACATTGATATGTCCCTGTTGGATCTGGGAGGAAAATACAGGGAAATTTATATTGGGTTCGAAAATATAGAAGTGCCATGCATGGTTATACTCATGTTATCTCGCAATCGATTCTTCACAGAAAACTACCATGTACCATGTCATGCATGTTATGTAATCATGTTCTGTCCTCACAAACAAATTCTTCAAGGTAACTAGCAGACCATGCATTGTTATATACTCGTGTTTTGTGGGCAAAAAATTTGTGAGGATATTATTCTAGCCATTGATTGCTGAAGGGCGAATATAGGTATGTACACATGGTAAGCATTGCGGGATTTCACTACTTCCAAATATAGAGTTCTCCATATGCACATTTACTTCCCTAATGTATGGTTAGATGAAACCAACAGTGTCGTGCATGTTTCTACATCATGAAAATGAGGAAAACTAATATGGCCATTGATACACACTCATATTTAGCAGTAGCATATAGATTACTGTAAAATAAGGATAATATCCATATATTCCTAACCGTTTGATTATTCAGGGTACAAATTGGCTGTAATGACATGGTCACAATCGCATGAATTAACTCATTCCAAATATAGATGCTTTACGGTGTCTCTAATACATTGCCATAGTTCTACTCAAATTCTGCTCAAACAGGGATATGCTAATCATCATAAAAAGTTCAAACAGTGTCATGGCGTCATCATTAACATGAGATGGAAACAACTTACACGCGCCGTCCAGGCAATACGTGGTGCCATCTGCTTTGTCGATCGCCTAGATGATGCCATTGTGTTCAATAGCATCACAGAAGTGTGTATAGCTTTGACGATGATCCACTGCGAGCTGGGTTCTCTCCAACTAAAGAAGGCACCGGCGCAAAGATAGGCGAGTCCGCGGTCGAACAAGGCAATCAGCTTGAAGTCTGCGAAATTCGCATGTCGTGTGGGCACTTAGCAGATTACAATCTTTTGCAAAACAAGGTCCGTCCAACTGACGTGGTAATCTAGATGACTTGGACCGTGATGGTAATACTCTATATAATCCAACGGAGGAAGGATAATCTCATGGGAGGTCTGGAAGTTCATGAACACCAACTTTTTACCATCTTCTCTGAAGGTGGTCATCTAGTGGGAGTTCATGCCGACCCAGTACATACCTGCCAAGAAGTTTCGGGCGATGGTGATCGGATCGATGTCGAGGGAAATGATGTACGACGACCCACTATATACCTGCAAAGAAGTTTCGGCTAATGGAGATCGGATTGAAGTCGAGGGGCATCATGTACGCCTCCGTATCAAGGTGAGCCAATCTCGCTAGACCAGATAGCAGCAAGCAGGGTGTCTTGAAAAGCTTAGGCCTCGCTTCAATGATGGTCGTGTGAATGTCCCTCGAGCATGCAGCCAGCCGCAGGGCGCTCAACATATCCATACACGAACAACAGAGGTCGAGGATGTCATTAGGGAGATTGCTCCAATCATAGCTCATATGGATGCTGAGCGGTTCGCGTTCGGCCATGGTGGAGTTTGAAAGGTGGGGGTTTTGGGGGGGCTTGATTTATGGGGGAGAAGGCTGTCGGTGCTGGAGCGGCTAGCGAGGGAATAGTGGTACTAGGGGAGGCGAGTGAGGCGACGGTACACGGGGGCACAGTGAGATGGATACGGAGATGCAGAAGGAGGTGGAGAAGGAGATGGAGATGGAGTGGTGCTATGGGAGTGGAGAGGGAGACAAGGCGAGGCGCCAATGTGCTGTACAGCGGTGGTGACAGACTGCACAGTGCACAGGGTGAGGCTGACTTTGGTAACCCGAACACACCGCCTGGACTAGTGTCAGGCGCAAGATGTTGTCACTTCATTGTGAGGACCGGATGAATAGTATTTTGACCATCAAGTGTACCACAGTTGTACTACTACTACTACTAGTAGGAACATGAGTACTCTAGTATTGTATAGCGGAAATAGGTCTCCCGTGCTAGCATGCCTGTTCACTTCATCGGCCAGGTATCATCCATATTGCGAGCAGATCCAAATTCTTGTGCATGCCCAATCAAGGCCCTGCCGCGATGCATGCAGTGGTCGTTCTGGTGCATCAAGGACGGCATGCAGATCGTTCCACACTTGAGAAGAGGAAAAATGGAAAGGTAGAATGCGACAGCAAAGGAAGAGAACGCTGGCTAACGATTCTGGGAGGGGATCGAGCAGGAAGTTAATGCTCCACGCCTAAAGGTTTTGGGAAAACCTGATTTTCATAAGGTGACTTATACTCACCTAAACGGAGGGAGTATTCCTTAACCAGAGAATGTTGTGTCTCCCACTCACGCGCTCAAAAAAAGAAGCTATGACACATTTTCTTTATCTGTTTGCATAGGTCCCACCTATCAGGAAGGATGGGCACGTACACGAACAGGTACGACTCATCAGTCTACCCGCATAGCCTTTTCGTTTAGTCTACATAGCCATCTAATCAACTGCCTGCACGCCACTTCTCCCATTTACTTCTCCATCGGGAACCGATTCTCCTCAGCTTCTTCACCTCCCCTTCGTATTCATTTGCATCCAAACCCCACTGCGTTGACATTGTTTTAACCTCTTTAAATAATCATCTACTACTTTAGTTAGACTAGCCATCTAATCCTAATTCTCCAAACCATAGCCCTCCGTTCCAGCGGTTCCAAATGGCGAAAGAGATCGAGATGCAGGTTTTTAGCGTCCAACATGTCCTCGTCAAAGGATTGATGCGCATAGTTGCCACCGTCACCGTCCACCCAAGGGTTGTTCGGCAGTGGATCAACAATGTATCCAACTCCCTCGAAAAGGTAGAGACGAGGGTCATCGGTCTCGACGCAGAGTACACGGAGCATGCCCCTAGGAAGATCCAGCATGCCGCCGTCCTTCAGCTGTGCCTCGAAGATGATGTTTTGGTGTACCACATCATACACTCGCCCTCCATACCAGGTGAGCTTCCCAATTTCTTGTCTCGAGAGGAGGTATACTTCTGTGGGGCAGCCATCGAAGGGGACAAACAGAAGCTGGAGCCGTACAACCTTGATTTGAAAAGCATCACTGACCTACAAACCAGAATCAAAATTCCTGTAGAAGATTGTGATAAACAGACACCATCCCTATTCGACGTAGCAAATTTTGTGCTCGGTACAAATCTTCAGCAGGGTGACGAGACGGTGGCATTAAGGTCGTCTGGATGGGAGAATTATCCCTTGACGAACGAGCGGATAAAATATGCTGCCCTCGATGCCCGTGTGAGTTTCGATATAGCTGCAAGGTCCAAAGAGCTTGTTGCGAAGACGTCTCCCACGGAGAATGAGAAGAAGAAGAAGAAGAAGAAGAAGAAGAAGAAGAAGAAGAAGAAGAAGAAGAAGAAGAAGAAAAGGATGCACCGGCAGGAGGGCATTATGGATGGATGAACTATTTCCTCTCTTGTAAAAAAAATATTCCCTATCGGTGTATATTGATATAGATGGACTATTTCGATGGTGTGCATGTCTTTGGAACAGAGTAGTAGCGTGGATCCTCTTGACTATAAGGAACTATTTATCCGCATATATAGCTTTCTCTGCTACTCCTTCCAGTGATCGGTATGCAGTGCATGTGTCCATAGACATGACAGCTTCTACATGGAAGTTCAACTACGTCGACCATCACGTTTCATCTCGCGATTCCCACGACGCCTCTCCAACCCACAGCACCACGCCCCCGACGTGCACCTCACCCCTCTAGGCCGCACCGCCCCTCTGCCTCTGTGTGCATGACATGTGGGCCACCTAAAATGCGGCGAGCATCAAGTTTCTACCACAGCCACACATGATTCCCACGATGCTGCTCGAATCCATGACACCACACGTCCCTCGACCTGTGGCTCACCCCTCTTGGCCCCACTGCCCCTCTACCTTCGGGAGCATTACATGTGGACCAGTCACCTATCGGGTCCACATGTTATTGACTCAAAGGCGCTGAAGCTCAGTCCCGACGGCCCTGAGAGGGAAATGTAACTCCCGCACCAGGGCTTGTGGTGCTCCTACAACACGAACTCGTGCCAAACTCGAGATTTGTTTCTTTACTGTACATGCACGCAATGATTTAATGGACATTGTAATCTCAACATGTGATGGGGAGCTCAAAATTTTAATTTAAAACTTATAAAATGAAAAGATTCAAAAAAAAATAAACTGGGAGAGAGGGAGTATATCGTAGGATATGTCCCATACAAAATAAGTCCCCTAGTTTGTCACCGCGAAGATGCGGTTAGAAAGGAGCACAACGTCTTCCTACTCGTACGGCAACAAATTGGCCGCGGACAGCATGGTCCGCCTTTGACCGCCATGTGCAAGGTTCGTGCTATCTTATTCAATCTCACCATGGTTCCATCGTACCAATTCATGCGGTGGCCCGTTGCATGGCTGATCCCAATGCTGGACAAAGGTTCTACGAGAATGTTGTCACCGTTGTAAATGTTGTGCAAATTGATGTTGGTACCCTTAGGTACATATGCAAGCCAATCTCCACTCGCACCGAGCCTAACCTGTGAAACAGTGGGCAGGGGGAGAATTTGGAAATGGACACGGAAGTAGTCTTTAGAATGCATTTACTACGTGATCAAACTCATCTTACCTACTCATCGGAGGAAATTTGAGTGCCCCTCAACGTCGACATCTCAAGGGGCGTCAACATGCAACTACGGCCAAGCTGCACTGGAGAGACCCCCAAGGAAACATCCTCATGCGTTCCATGGAACATCAAGATGCACTTGTATGAGTAGTTTATCTTGTGAGAGAAAAGGATGAACGAGGAAAGGCCTCTAGAGATAGAGATGGACACTACTACTACCAATGTGCTGGCCCGCGTTGCAATGGATCCAAAGTAGTAGAATAATACTTGTTCACATGCTTGAAATCTAAATACTCTAGTTTTGATATACATGTGTCAGCAGCCATGACAGCTTGTCTATGGAAGTTGAACCATGGCGACCATCACGTTTCGTGTTTTACCACTGCCACACCCACACGCGATTCCCACGACGCCGCTCCAACCCACGGCACGACGTCCCCCGACGTGGACATGGATCCTCTGACGTGGCTATCACTGCCTTGCCCTGCCTTTCCTTCGCTGACAGGTGGGCCAGCCGCATTTAAGGTCCGCATGTAATTGACTCATAGGCCGGGTACTAAGCCACTGAAGTTCGGTCCCGTGGGCCCCGAGAGGGAAATGTAACTCCTGCGACAAGCCTTGTGGTGCTCCCGCAGTACGAGCTCGTGCCAAAACTGGAACTTGTTTCTTACTACTACCAACTAGTACTAGTAAGGTACACGTGCATTGCACGCATGAGATTCTGGTGGTTTGTGCATTATGCTTCTACATGTGGAGTTTTCTGGATTTTAACATGTGGCAAAATCTGGTGGAATGTAAGGTTAGGCAAGTTTGATTAACTTAGGTGAGTGTTTGGTTCAAGCCACACCTTAGGCAAGCCACACTAAGGCCCCGCATGACATACACACAAAAATGTGGCAAGATTCCCTTAGGCTTGCCAACTTTTGGCTCTCATTTTGAAGAACTAATAACTTTGCCTATGCTTAGTTGTGGCAAAGTTAGTCATGAATTAAGGGGCCGTTTGGTTCCTAGCCACACCTTGCCACACTTTGCCACACCTAACCTTAGGCAAGTTTGACCAAGTTAGGTAGGTGTTTGGTTCTAGCCACACCTAAGGCAAGGATTTTTTTATGAGCAGTGAGCCCCACATGTCATAGACATAAAAAGTGTGGCAAGATTCCCTTAGGAAAGCAAAAGTGTGGCTAACAATTTGAGCAACTCAACTAAGGCAAGTGTGGCAGAAATCATGTGGTAATATATGGCAAATATAGTCACAATCCAAACAACCCCTAAGTTCAACCATGGAGTCTTCTAGATTATACATGTGGTAGAATCTGGTGGATGATATCCAACGGCCAGTAGTGCTCGGATTTGCCATCTTTGTACCGCGGATTAGCTTCATCCAACGACCAACTTTCAAAGTTTTTTCACGCACTATATAGGGGGTATAGAAATAGATGTGCCGGTCCGTTGCAATGGATCCAAAGTATATCTATTTAGTGGAGTGCACTCTAAACACATTATCTATTTATTTTTCTCTAACCTTTCGTAGCCATGCAACCAAGCCACATAAGCTTCATAGGTGCCCCCCACATCATATTATTCATACTATGTTGATTAAAAAAAGATAAATCACCCAAAACAAGATCTTTCCCGTTTTTTGTTCCTACGATGTTGTGTCGTGCACGTACCTACTAGTTGTATAGTGGTAGTACTAGTAATATAGTTAGGAGTACAAACTTGGTACTAGTAGGAGTAGTACTAGTACAGAATGCTCCTACTCTATCAACGAGCCCCATCTGACACCAAATTTCTTGGCTTCCGTGCTACAGCTAGATCTTCCCCTCGTTTTTGTTTTCCAACCCGGCGGCGGGCGGGGTGTTGGTTTGCTCAACGGCGGTCCCACATGAAAGTGAAAATGCTAGGCAACACGCCTACCCTAAGTTATGTGTCGTGCCGGACGGGCCGTGGAGTACTCCCGATTCCCGGACGGGTGGGGGTGCGACGCGAACGCGGCAGGCCTTTTCCTTTTACTAGCAATGTGCCCGTGCGTTGCGACGGATCCAAAGTAGTAGAATAGTAGTATTTGTTCACAAACTTGAAAGAAATCACTATTGTTTTGATATACTCCTAATATATTACTCCCTCCGTACCTAAATATTTGTCTTTTTTGAGATTTCAAATGGACTATCACATACGAATTATATAGACATATTCCAGTGTTTCTAGCAAGATGCCCGCGCGTTGCGTGAAGTTGATGGAAAAGGTAAGCACAACTTATAAATTGACGGATGGAGTACTAGTTACAGTGATGCATATAATTAAGCAAAGCGATCGCACATGTCGGTATTGACTGGAACGAGAATGCAATAGCACAATAGGAATTAAGGCCACGATGATGCGATCGCAGTGGTGGTTACAGAAGGCAAGAAGAAAGATGGATCCATGAACGTATGACCTACTCCTCCTCAACTTAGTGCGCCGGGCCACCGACCGGCGGCTAAGGAGAGGCGGCTTTTGTGGCGATGTCAAGGTGCTTCTCAGCAAAGGCATCCAAGGCTTCCAGCCGGTTGAGGAAGGCCAACGTTGTAGCGTCCTCACTGGCCTTGTAGATACCTATGTACACGATTTGCTTGTAAACGTGGATGTGTAGGTCGACGAATTCTTGTAGGGCGAGGCGCCTCGCGGCGAGCGCGACCTCCAGGTGGACATTCTTCGTGGCGTCGGCGGGCAGTCGCAGGGCCACCAGTGCTTGAAAGAGGTTCCGGCCATGGAAGCCGATTAGGGTGGCAGGCAATGAGGAGCCCGGGTGCGCGGGCTGGAGGAGTACGGCAATGTCGTCCGCGAGTTCTTGAGGACGGTGAACTTGTTGCTGGTGGCAACGATCATCTGGTCCAACTGAGAGTCGTAGTTGGCGTCGACAGCGGCCATCCACCAGCCGGTCTCCAACACCGTCTGGAGACGATCCTTGGCGCCATGCCGCAGGCCGGCGTCGTGGACCATCTGGCGCAGCCGCTGGCCGCTCACGCGCATCGCCGCCATGGGTCTGGAGTGAGCTCTTTTGCGCTTATTGTAGGTGCCTAGGCAAATGATTAGGTGCGTACGATGTGGTAGATGCATTGGAATGGAGGGGCGCCTTTATATGAGGGCAATGAGGGCATACTGCGTTGCATTCACATCGTGCAGCCTCTTTTCCCGGAGCTCCTCCCATTACTTCCCTCATGCATTAATTGAAGGAGGATGCATTGGCCGTTCAACCTATCGAGAACCGCTACTCCCTCCCTCTTCTGCATTAAAGCCGTATCGGGAACTGCGCCGCCCGCTGTCAAATCGAATACTCCCTCCGTCTAGGTGAGTACTAAGTCATCTTACGAAAACCAAATAGTAAACACATAGGCGTGGTGCATTAACTCTCATGTTGTTTCTTATTTTTTTGACATAAATAGAGGAATCAACCAATAAGAGATGTGGGGCTTGTATGCTTTTAATGACTTGAGACTATCAAACATGACATGCAGTGGTCAGTTCGTTGCACAAGAACAAATACAACCCACGTTAGCACACACGCATCTTATAGCATCACATCCAATGGCTATAAAAGATGAATGAGTCCAAATTATATCTCATCTAGATGAGTTCTAGCAAAACTGTATTAATAATACTTAGTACTCCTGCGCCATGTATCATATATTAGTATCATGTAGTACTTCATTTATTGCCATGTATGACACATAGTACTCAACTCTCTCTCTTTCTTCATTTAATTCTATGACACCTCATCAAAATTGCTAAGGCTAGTACCATTACAACCAGCCTTAGCAAATACTCCCTAAACATTAAGTTCTCTCATTTTCCTCTCCACCTTGGTCACCTAGACGGAGGGAGTATACTGCGCGGGCTTTTCCTACGCGGTAGGAGGCGGGGCAGTTCCGCCTAGTCGGTTCGACAAAGATGCGAGAAGACGAGGGAGTAGGCTGCTGCAAACGTAGGGCTGTGTGATTTGATATCGAGTTACTGCTGGACAGGTGGGGCCTCGTGATTTGACTTGCCATTATCATTTTAACTGCGGTGCTACGACCGGCGTGAGTCTCCCGATTCCTGACCACCTCCATACAGGTGCCTCTCCCAATGCTCCACCATGTAGTAGAGGCTGGCTCTTGCATGAGAGGCCACTTCTTCACTTTTTCCTTGCCTCTCTTTCCTCCACATATGCAAAAATGCCATGTAAAGCGCACTATTGTACTTAGGTTGGTCGTAATGGAGAGGATCATATACTAGTATCATGCATATGATACTTCTGTATGATACTACGTCCGTAATGCATAGTATCATGTGTTGGTATCATAGGATAGTTTATTTATTGTCATGCATGACACATAGTAGCACATCATTTAATATGATACTACAGTAAGTATCATATTATGATACTCAACTCGCTCTTTTCTTCATTTAATTCGACGTCACCTCATCAAGATTGCATTGTTGGCATGCATGATACTACTCCCATTACAAGCAGCCTTACTTTCTCCTACAGGTGCTAACCGTGCCACATAGGCATGAAGTCTGATGTGGCAAGTTAATCAAGAAGAGAGAGACTAGTTTGGTGACCCAAGGAAGAAACGGTGCTAAGTGCATGTACCTAGGTGAAAAGACAATTTTGAGTCTATAGCTAATTAAATGAAGCAAACTTAGCAACACCATTTCATTGGAAGAGGTCACTCCTTGGCAAATGCAATAAATACTAGTACTCCATGTGCCCTAGTGTCAAAAATGTTCTTATATTATGGGACGGAGGGAGTACAAAGAAAGAGATAGAGAGGAGTAAAAAAAATACACTTATAGCCAACCTTATAGCTAACCTTGTTGTAGTATGAGTGACCAAGTGATGACTATGTATGACATGCCAACATCAGATAGCCTAACGCACCGTGTTAAATCTCCAAGGGCGGGACCGCGCGAGTGACGCGACGGTCATGGTAGGCGCGACCATGATATGGGCTGCTGGCAGCCCTTGGATCTGAGATCAAACGGTCGCATGCTAAGTTGCTGAAAATTTGCAGAATAACCCTCCAGGATAGGATATTCACCCATACGTCTAGAATCACGCCATGCAACCATTCAATCTCAGATCCAAGGGCTCTTGGAAGCCCATATCATGGGAGAATGGAAAGCCACTACCCTGCCGTTCACACACTGGCAGTTCGCTCCTACTCGTCCTCGCACGTCCTTCAATACTACGGCAGTTCGCTCCTAGTCGTTGTCGGTGTCAAAACCGGCGGATCTCGGGTAGGGGGTCCCGATCTGTGCGTCTTAGGCTGATGGTAACAGGAAGCAAGGGACACAATGTTTACCCAGGTTCGGGGCCTCTCGATGGAGGTAAAACCCTACTTCCTCCTTGATTAATATTGAAGATATGAGTAGTACAAGAGTAGATCTACCACGAGATCGTAGAGGCTAAACCCTAAGAGCTAGCATATGATGGTATGATTGCAATTGTGATCGGCCATCTAAGGACCATCCTCTCCGGTTTATATAGACACCGGAGAGCTAGAGTTTACATGGAGTCAGTTACAAGGAAGGAAATATAATATCCGAATCGCCAAGCTTGTCTTCCACGCAAAGGAGAGTCCCATCCGGACACGAGCCGAAGTCTTGAGTCTTATATCTTGACGCTTCTATAGTCCGGACAATGTGTACAGTCCGGCTGTCCGGATACCCCCTTATCCAGGAATCCCTCAGTAGCCCGTGAACCAGGCTTCAATGACGATGAGTCCAGCGCGCAGTCTTGTCTTCGGCATTGCAAGGCGGGTTCCTCCTCCGAATACTCCAAGGTTATTATCGAACATGTAGGCCGTGTCTGGATCTGCAAAATGATCTTCACACACCACCGTAGAGAGAATGATACTTCAGCTGACAACTTTTAGACGACGTGACATGCCATTACAGTCAGGTCACTATCCGAGCCGTTTTCCCATGCCCAGCCTCAACGTATATTGCGAGGAGGTTTCCTCAGCACGTCTTTGTCGAAGTGAAGATCATGTCCCCTTATCACGGGATTCTCATCAATACGGGTACGGGTAATCCAACCGCACCGCTAATCACGGCGAGTGGGAGGTGAGCGGGTTCCACCAGGCAAGTGGGGAGGCGCAAAAAGCTCTTACCTTCTCTTATAAAGAGACAAGGTCCCTTCCTCTTTTACCCACACCTTCTCCTTCCACTAATTCATTCCCCTCTTCTCGAGCCCTAACGCCCAAGCACTCTTCTCCATCAAAGAGAGGTTTTCCGAAGATGTCCAGATCCGGAGCAGGAGGCAAATGGATGGCCTCTACCGTTCGGGAGAAGGATATCAAGAGGCTCCGAGAAGCCGGGTATCTGGCCAAGAAGATTGGCCACCGTCTCCCACCAGCGGGACAGGTTGTCCCTACTAAGGAGCCTCATGAGAGAGTTGTGTTCATTCCCCATTTTGTCCGTGGGCTCAGGTTTCCCCTCCACCCATTTGTACATGGAGTCATGTATTACTATGGGGTTGATTTTCATGATCTTCCCCCCAACTCTTTTCTCAATATCTCGACGTTCATCATTGCATGCGAGGCCTTCCTCCGGATTCCGCCTCACTTCGGCCTGTGGCTGAAGATTTTCAATGTGAAGCCCAAGGTGGTGAGTGGCGAACACGCCGAGTGCGGCGGCGCCATGGTGAGCAAGATGCCCAAGGTAGTTTGGCCGAAGGGCACCTTCAATGACTCCGTCAAGGAGTGGAAGCAGCAGTGGTTTTATATTACCGAACCACGCAACGAAAAGTGGGCTGCAGCTCCTGAGTTTAGATCCGGAGCTCCACTGCGGCTCACGTCCTCGCCCAAGAGGGGCCCGAACTGGTGCTTGTCTGATGAGCTGTTACTGCTCCAGACGCGCGTTCAGAGTATGGTTAACAAGGATGTCAAACTTATTGACGTGGTCCAGGTGATGCTAGTTCGCCTGGTTCTCCCTTGCCAGCATCGAGCCTACACATTGTGGGAGTTTGACCCAGCCGAGCACCAAACCCTCCGAGAGCTCTACGATTCCTCCCACGAGGATATTTGGAAGGTGCTCTTCAAGTCCGGCAAATGGCTGGATTCCACCGAGGATCGGGGGTATCAATTATCCCATTCTCCAAGCCCAGCAAGTTACAGCCACGCCCTGTCCGTCCATGCTTCAGTTGGCATGTCCTGAGGGAAAATTCTAATCGTGTCTCAGCGTGACCTCAGGGATGGATAGAGAAGGTGGAGCGGAAACAATGTCCGGCCCCACTGCGGGAGGAACCGGCCGAACCACTTCTAACAAAGATGCTGGTCCCTACGCCTTACAAGGCGCCCAAGAAGGAGGCCTCCAAGAAGGTCAAGAAGACCCGGAGTGGCCTCCGTTGTCGCGAGGCTTCGAACGCCAGATCCGAAGGCTCTAGTGACGCTCCTTCTTCTGAAGACGAAGAGGAGGAAGCAGAGGAGGACGAGCCCCACTCTGCAAGCGGGAAGAAGCGTGCAGCTTCCTTGTCCCTGGAGTCCGAATCACCCAAGAGGGGTGAGGTTCCCCTCCAAAGGCATCCACCCCGGCTGCCGATAACAGCCCGGAGTGGGATCCCGAGGCCCAGCCCCTGGGAAAATCGTAAGTAACCGAAATCCGAATACACCTATGTATCCAGGGTAGTCTGGGCACAGTAGTTTTAACTGTCGCCCCATTTCATACATCCCGGCGGGGTCTCCTGCCGGACAGTCCTCATTGGAGGATTCGTTGAGCTCAAACACTATGGAGAGCGAGACGCCTCCGGGGACTCCTTTTCCGAAGTCCGGGCACGACACCGAGGTGTCGTCTCAAAGAGACTCAGAGCGGGATAAGGTTCTGGAGGCCTCTAAGGCTCCAGGATCGGGCGAGCGGCCACCTTCCACGGAGGGAGGTTTGACTACTCCGCCGGCAACCTCTGTCTATGCCAGAGCTGTCGGGTGGTCTATTGACAGTGTTAAAGAACACGTCCGTCATCGATGAACATCGGACCCTTATGGGTACGGTGGTTGGAAAGATCCAGGCTGCCGAAAGCGGACTGAATGAGTCTTGTCTTGGCCTTATAAAGGCCTTTGAGGTATGGTTTCTAAGGAACCTTTGAAGAATTAGTATTATATGAGGAGTAGCCCTTGATACACTATCCGGCAAAAGAGAGCCGGGATGGGGATCAAACCCTCTATTGTAATGGGAACCTTTGTTTAATGATGCATACCCATTTGTTTTGAAAACAGGCGTCTGCGGAGAGGACTACCGCTCATGATGCGAAAGTGTCCGAACTGAAGCAGAGCCTGGAGCGGGCCGAAGAAGAACTTGTCCGTGTTAAGAAGCAATTAGAAGAGAAGCAAGGTATGTTTAAACATTGTCTTGCATTGGGCATAAGTAAATAAGTGTGCTTATTGAAAAGTATTTGTGTTGTACGCCCTAGGAGTGAGTGCCGAATATGAGGCACTGAAGAAGGCAGTGACTGATGCCCACAAGAAGGCTGCCGCTGAACAGGCACTGCGTGAAAAACACGAGGCCAGTGTCGTCACAGCTGAGCGGGAGCTCCAGGATGCTGTGACGAAAAGCGAGAGTTTGGAGCAGAGTCTAGTAGGGAAAGAATCCGAACTCGCCCAAGCTCTCCAAGCCACAGAAGATGCTCGGGAAGAAGCCCGAGGTGCTGTACGGGACATTCAGGAGGCCCGGAATGTTGCGGCTGGTAAGGCCTGTTATATTTATGGCCATTATTATGTTATAGTGTGGAGAACTCTAAGCGGCAAGCTGAATTCTTGATTTTACAGGGGCGTTTGCGGATCTGCCTCGCAGCATATCAGATGCTGCCCAATTTTACCGGACCGAGGAGAGGGAGTCTACGGGGAGGAACTTCTGGTCGTAGTATCTGGCGCCGAACTATCCGGTGCCTTTTATCGATCAGCTGAAGCAGCTGGTCGAACTGCACCAGGCGGCCGAACTAGCCATGAAGGACTTGGTCATCCGGCTGCGGCCTGCGGAGCCCATTCCAAGCAGTTACTTCGGACCCGTGAAGCGGATTGTGGGCGCATGTCCTCGGCTTGATACTATCAAGCGATCAGTCTATATAGAAGGTGCGCGAATGGCGCTTGCCCATGCAAAAGTGCATTGGGGGAAGCTTGATGCGAAGAAGCTGATAACTGAGGGGCCACCGGAGGGTAAGGAGCATCGCAAGCCCGAACTGTATTATGAAGGTGTCATGAAGGGTGCCCGCCTAGCGGCGGATAAATGCAGCAAAGACATTATATTTCCCTGAGGGCATTCTTGCCAATGTTTGTAATATGGGATAATGGCACTTTTATTATGCGTTGCCTGTTTTGTTTGAACATATGTTCTTCCTTTGCGGCTGTTTATTGTATGTAAATTCTGAGAGTTGGCCACTCGTCGGCTTCAGCCCCCACGTGAGAAGTACGGGGTTGTTCGGGGTATTTCTGAACACTCTTTATCCCATGATTAGGTCCTTATAAGGAGGTGTTTCTCACCATGAACCAGGCAATCGGACTATAGGGCTTTACTACTCTCACTTAGCCATAGGAATTTGAGTATGGTCGGCACAGCCCCTAGTGTTCGGAAGGCCAGACTAGGGGCTCTATTGGCACCTGATCGGAAGACCGATCCGTCGCAATCTGCATTTTATAGTGGCGTAATGCGGAATAAATCTTTAAGGATTTTACAACCTCTCGAACAGCTGACCGACTCTCGCAGCATCATGACAGTCGGTTTTTGGCTTTCTCTAGTAAGACGCTCGTCCGGCTGAACCGGGACGCAATCGCAGTAGTTCTCCCAGTGCTACCTTAGCCGACGGAACAAAACATAAGGTACCAAAACATGGGAGCCGGGCAAACCCAACCAATGACCCAAGACATGATTCGGAGCTGATGCATATAGTTCTATAAGTTCGGGGTGCCGAGCGACCGAAAAGGTGGTCGGACTTTGTTGCCGTATTGTGCAGCCCCTGGCATAACCAGGCGTAACACGAAACGTGGCTGCCGTATTGTGGCAAAGAGGCATCGATGACAAACGACGGCCGGTGCATGTTATTTAAGTCTACGCATTGTAGTAGGATGATATGACTATGCATGTGAATGCGATTTATGATTAGGAAAAAGAGATGGTTTTTGGCGGAACCTATGGTGGCCGGACTGGAGGGGGCTGTGAATGGATCAAAGGTGAATCCGAACTACCGTCTACCTGTGTGGTCCTGTCCTTGTGTGTCCGGTCCAACTGCACGCCACCAAACCTGTTCTGCAAAAAAGTTAGTTTGTGAATGTAAATGCGTGGAGGCCGCCGAACGTCCTCTTGTGGTTGGTCTAAAGGTTCCTGATCGGATCCTGGTGACCCCAGCCGCTATACCAGGAAGGAGCGTGGACTCCTTAGTTGGTGTCCAGATAGTTGGCTGCCATATTGAAATAGTGTCAGGCATGCACGACTGGCTACTCTGGCAGCTGTATGATTTCCACTTCTAAGGGCGGGGTTTGGCTCTGCACGTAGGCGTGAGTGTATGTCCGGTGCTGGCCTGATGATTTACCACGTAGAATCTAGTCAACGTGGTTCATCCTGTTAGCATACGGTGTGGTACCGTATGGGGGGAATGCGTCGATGACGCGGCATTGTTTGGTTATTTGAAAACAACCGTTAGAGTAGCGGGTCAATGAACCTGGCCTTTGCGCCTGACATATTGTAGAAGGTGTTATTTGCAAATTCATACCGGCGGGGGCTTTGTGTGTTATGGAGCCCCTGGACCTGGGGGTCTGGGGGTGCAACAATCGAATTACTGCAGTTTGTATGATAGGGGGGGGGCGATCGACCGTACTGTTTGTGCCCTGGGGGGTCTCTTGACTAGACACCTCCCTTCATTGTTTCCGGCACACGACCGGTCACTTTGTTTTGAAGATCCGGCATTCTCTATTGCTATGCTTTGCCGTCCTTCTAGGAGTACCATGATTTGCACACGGTTGATCAAGTATGTGGCTCGGGCCGAATAGGCTTGAGCTATTCATTGTCCGTTGACCGGACTGGGGGTTGCTGGACTTGGCGCCATCTTCCTTGGCTTGACATTTAGGACCGCTCGCTGAGGCTTTAGGAACCGTGGTGGTGTGCGGACGTTCGGTTGTGTGCCTTTGGTTCTGCCGCTTAGGTTGGGGTAGCCAGTTGTGCCTTGTATGCCCTTTACTAGGGCGGTCAAATCCGTATGTTTCGGCGGCCAGGATCTTGGTCCACCTATCCGCTAGCAAATCTCGGTCAGCTTGAAGCTGCTCTTGCTTCCTTTGCAGATTATTTGTCGTGGCTATGAGTCATCACTTAAAGCGAACTTGTTCCACTAGGTCTTCAGGCACGCCGAGTTCGTCATTGCCGAGGCTTACCTCGTCTTCGGAGGGGGGTGTATAGTCATCCCTCTCCAAGTATCCCACCGTAGCCGGTCCGGCCTATTTGAAGGTAGGCTGATCGGGGCTGTATTCCTCTTCGGCACCATCAGGGCTGATTCCACCTTCGGGGCCGGTATTGATGTGGTGGGGCTTGGAGCGGCGCCGAGGGCGCCCATGTTTTGCTTTTTCTCCTGAGGGGTTATCCTCTACTGCCTCGTCGCCATTGGTTTCTTCTGGAGTGTCTACCATATGTATGTCGTATGAAGGGGTGGCTGTCCATCGCCCTGTGAGCGGTGGCTCCTGTACGTCTCCTGCATCATCGTCCATATCGTCGATGTCTTCGAAGTCAAAGTCAAGCACGTCGGTTAAATCATCGATCGTGGCAATGAAGTGGGTGGTGGGTGGGCAGCGAATTCCTTCGTCGCTTGCTTCTCACTCGAGTCGGACATAGTTCGGCCCAGAGCCTCCTGACAAAGAGAGAGACTTTAATGAGTTCATCATGTCGCCAAAGGGCCAGTGCTGAAAGATGTCCGCAGCGGTAAACTCCATTACCGGAGCCCAACCTGGCTCGGCTGGCTCAAGAGTGAGCGGACCAGGACCAACGACCGGATACGAGTTCGGGGGTCCGGGGATACAGGTCTCCACAGAGATGTGACCTGCGTTCGGCTCCACCGCCGATGAGCGTGCGGCCTGTGGGGCGGGGTCCATCCCTCCGTCCTCGGGCAATGCAACCTGTTCCGGATTTAGATCCGGGGCTATTGCAGGGATGATGTTCCGAGCATTGTCCGACATCAGGTCTAGGCCATGCTCATCGTGCCTGTCCGGCGCTCCTGGCAGAGGCTCGAATCTACCGAAGATCAAGTCTCCGCGAATATCTGCCATGTAGTTTAAGTTTCCGAACCTGATCTGGTGGGCAGGGGCGTAGCTGTCGATCTGCTCCAGGTGGCCAAGCGAATTAGCCCACTGTGCGAAGCCGCCGAACACAAAGATCTATCCTGGGAGAAAAGTCTCCCCCTGGACCGTGTTGTTGATGATTGAAGACGCCATCAAGCCTCGAAGCGACGACACAGAGGAACTCTCAATGAAAGCACCAATGTCGGTGTCAAAACCAGCGGATCTTGAGTAGGGGGTCCCAATCTGTGCGTCTTAGGCTGATGGTAACAGGAAGCAAGGGACACAATGTTTACCCAGGTTCAGGCCCTCTCGATGGAGGTAAAACCCTACTTCCTGCTTGATTAATATTGAAGATATGAGTAGTACAAGAGTAGATCTACCACGAGATCGTAGAGGCTAAACCCTAAGAGCTAGCCTATGATGGTATGATTGTAATTGTGATCGGCCTTCTAAGGACCATCCTCTCTGGTTTATATAGACACCGGAGAGCCAGGGTTAACATGGGGTTGGTTACAAGGAAGGAAACATAATATCCGAATCGCCAAGCTTGTCTTCCGCGCAAAGGAGAGTCCCATCCGGACACAAGACGACGTCTTCAGTCTTGTATCTTGATGCTTCTATAGTCCGGACGATGTGTACTGTCCGGCTATCAGGATACCCCCTTATCCAGGACTCCCTCAGTCGTCCCGTCCATTCACATTATGGCAGTTCCACTAATCCTAACCCTCCTCCCAAATGCATGGCGTCCCAAATCTCCACGATCGGCGGTGAGTACAAGGTTAGAACCATCACCGATGATGAGTTCGACGTCATCTACACCCGTTCTTCCGCGACGGTGAAAGGATGCCTTTCTCGCTTCAGACACATGTTCGAAGACTCAGCTGATGAGCGGGTCGCTAGGCTAGATGTTGAGTACACCACAGTCCTGAGACGAGAGAAGGATCTAAAGGATGAAGAGAGGAAGAAGCCCGCCGTGATCCAGGTTTGCGTGCATGACTTATGCATGGTCTACCACATATGCCATGCCGATGTTGAATGCCTGGATTTTAAGGACTTCCTTGAGAGCAACCTAATCAAATTCATTACTGTAGACTTTGGTAACGACAAAGAAGTACTGGGTCGGATAGGCCTCATTGTAGGAAATACCTTCAACCTCCAGAAGAATCGGTTGGTGTCCTCTCGTCAGCCTTCCATGCTGACCCTGGTAGGAGCCATGGTTCATCCTTCGTACGGTAAACTAGAGAAACCTCCATACACGTTTCATCGTTATGCATGGCAGCGGAATATACTAGATATAGACCACATCCACTACGCTGCAATGGATGGCTACCTTTGTTTCAATATATACAAGGGTTGGATGAAGAGTAAGAGCCAAGTGTGCGGTTCAAGCAAAGAAGTATCGGCCAAGAGGAAGAGGGACAAGGACGAAGTCGAGGACATGGACAAGGACTCCGAGTAAGGTGGCAGTGTCGTTGCTCATGGTGGTTCTAATGCAGTGTCTCCGGAATAGTTGCAAAGTTTAATTTCAGGTGTGCTTAATTTAATTTGAGGGGTGTGTTGTGCTGAGCCCCCAGTAAAGCTATGTTATGTTTCTTCTCGTTACTTTGACTCTTCAGTACGTACATACTAGTATTTCTTACATTTCATCTTTTAGTTGGTATCGTACTACCACTCCTTTCTTCACATTATATACGTACAATATATATGGCCAACATCATATAGCTAGCAATTTAGTTGTCAAAGAATTTTAGGGTGCTTAGTTTTGTCAAAGAATTCCAGGATGCTTAGTTTTATTTGAGGGGTGGGTTGTGCTGGACACCATTATTGTGACTAGCCTTTTTAATAGTACTATATGCATAATTTGGCGACGAGCGCTCTCTATATGTACCACCTTTTTTTTAATTTCAGGTTTTGCTCCATGGTGCAATCCATCGATACTACTGTTGTACAAAAGTATACATTTTTTTAAAAGGCTAGAGGGCGGGGCAGTCTAGCTCGGTTGGTTTCATGAGAGGCGAGGGCCTTTGTGATTTGACGGCTCATTACTACTGTCAAATCCAATAGTACTGCGCCGCCCGCTGCACGCCCGGCGCCTCCGTTAAACCCCTCCATTAAACCCGCATGCAAACTGAGAATCCTACTCCGGCCACACGTCCGTTCATGAGCGGGCCGGAATTAAATGCAACACCGGCCGAGCTCCTCCCGTCGGCCCGCCAGACACCGACCAAGCTCCTACCGTCCGCACTCTATTTACACGAGGCCACATAGACAGCAGGCAAGAATCGCACCCCTCCGCTACTCCCCCATCTCCTCCTTCACCATTTTCTCCACTCTTCCGATGGCTTCCGATGAGCCGTTCTCTGACATATTACCCGGCTGGGTGGCCCGCCGAGCCATCCGGATACGGGCGAGGCCGCTCGGTGCTTCACCAACCTCGCTTGGCCCGACGGAGCCAGTTGCCGCCCCAAGTACGCGCATGGTTCAACAACTCGGCGCTCCATTTCAGCTCGATGAGGAGTGGCGAGTTGCTCCACACCGGCGCGGCGGCGAGCATGCCGGTATGGGCGTCGTCGCTGCCGCGTTGTACCGCGCCACCAGTGTCTGCGGTGGCCGCGCCTCCCGTGTTTGTGGGCGCGCCTCCCGTGCCTGCGGCAGCGCCATGCAGGCAGAGATAGAAGCCGGGTGCATGGAGAGCGACGAGTCGGTGGCCAGCTTCTCCGCGTCCGCCGCCATCATCGAGGAGAAGTAGAACACGGGAGGCCGCCGCCACTTGGGACCCATGAAGGCCACCGCCGAGGCGACGACCGCGGATTCAGGTGGTTTCTTTGCTGCTTCGTCTCTTCCCAGGACCTTTGTCGACCCCGCAAGTGTCTGACGGACATGAGGAAGACAAAGGGATCCGCGGGCGGCCATTTAGAACTAAAATAAGTCTAGATACATCCATTTCTAGGACAAGTATTTCCGGACGGAGGAGTATTAAATATACAAGAGAGCCGGATTGGCACCTCTTAGTTCATGTAAATGTAATGAAATCCATCATGTTTATATGAAGATCCGGCTTTTTATACAGAATCCTTCATGCTTATATGAAATCAGTCCGTGTTTGCACGAATTTCGTCTGGTTGGTTAGAGTTGTAAAAATGTATGCCGCTGGCGTTTGATGTCATCCTCCGCGGAAGAGAGCGGGAGGAAATTTGCCGGCTGCCGTTGGAGATGCTCTTTATGCTGGAAATAATAGAGTGACATCAAATCTATTTGAGTTAATTGCCTGTATGATTGTCCCTCTATAAAAAGTTAATTGCATGTACAGTGTACACGTGACTTGCAGGGTGGCTACAGCTTCATACAGAAAGTTAAAAAGAAACAAGTGCATCCTTAATCTTGTATTCTAAGTACTCCGTGGGTTTCACTATCACTACAGTAGCGAAAGAAGTATATATTAAATAAGTAGAGTAATATATAATATAAAAATCTAAAGTCAAAAGACAGAATTCGAACTCATGTCATCGCGTTGCGAGTATCCGGTGCTAACCAGCCCAGCACATTTTTGTTGTAGACCATGCTGGAGATATATCTCCATGTCTAATCCTATATGTACTCCATTCGTTCCTAAATATTTGTCTTTTTCAGATTTCAAATGGACTACCACATAAGGATGTGTATGTAGACATATTTTAGAGTGTAGATTCACTCATTTTGCTCCGTATGTCTTTTCAGGAAGGGGTCAGATTTGTCCTTGATTTATTTATGAGGTATCCAGATGGCACTGCACCGCCAAGAAATGAGGGTAACATCAAAGTTATGGACTACTTTTTTGAGTATGTTGGTAAGGTCCGGTCATAGTCACTTGTTGAAATCTCTAAAAAGACAAATGCTCCCTCCGCCCAAAAATACTTGTCATCAAAATGGATAAAAGGAAATGTATCTAGACGTATTTTAGTTTTAGATACATCTCTTTTTATCCATTTTGATGACAAGTATTTTCGGACGGAGGGAGTAGAAAACAGAGTTGGTGATGATGGTGTGCGTGACATCCTGCAATATAGGCCGTCGGATTTATATCTAACGGATATGAAAGAAACTATGGCAATTTTGCAAAAATATACCCACACGTCCCTCCATGTTCGCAAATAAGGCCTTCCCTCGTTCAGCCTTTTCTCTCACAAGATAAACTACTCATACAAATGCATCTTGATGTTCCGTGCAACACACGGGCAGCTAGCTAATTTCTTTTAAAATAGTTGCTGCTGTAATTGGGTTGAAGTGATATATTTTATGTCTGCCCGAATGATTTCAGATTCACTAGTAGTAACAAAGAAAAGGTTGCCTCATTAATTAACAGAAAAGAGGGTGAAAACTATCACATGAGGCCGGTAAAAACAAGGCACACTGGGTTCAGTGTCATCGTCACTACAGCTGTGTGCGCGCGAGAAGTCTACATATCGAGGGGGCTACCGAGCGAGGCACCAAGACACAATGTTTGAGAGAGAAACCAATTGACAGATTATGATCAAAT
>NC_041389.1:369197389-369358816 GCF_002162155.2 Triticum dicoccoides | reverse complement strand
AGTAGATAGATTATTATCAAGATCGATGTGCCACCCTACTCCTTCGGTGTCGGGTAGTGTGTGTGTGTGTATGTTTGATAGAGAAGCCAATCGATAGATTAGTATCAAGATCGAGGTGTCACCCTACTCCTTCGGTGTTGGGAAGTGTGGGTATGTGGGTGGGTGTGTGGGGGGGGGGGCAGTGACACTCACATACATATCTCTACTTTCTTATAAAAAAACAGAGTTGGTGATGATGGTGTTCCTGCCATCCTGCAATATAGGCCATCCGATTTATATCCGACGGATAGGAAGGAAACTATGGCAATTTTGCAAAAAGATACCCACACCCCTCTCCGCATTTGCAAATAAGGCCTTCCGTCGTTCATCCTTTTGTCCCACAAGATAGACTTCTCATACAAATGCATCTTGATGTTCTATGCAATGCATGGGCATCTTGCTAGTAGGGAGAAGGTGTTTGTGTGACACATATCTAGCTATATTAAGGGATAGGTAGATAGCATATGTGTGAGAGACATTATTATACTTTGAGACATTAGTGGTTGTGGGTGGGCGGAATTAAAGGGGTGGGCGTGTTAGACATAGAGAGCGTGTGTGCTTCTATGTGAGAGACTTGTAGGACGGGGTATAAAGACGAATTCAACCCTGACGGAGGGAGAGAAATACACGAAGTGCGCGTGCATGATTCCGATGCCCACATGGAAATGAGATATGTATGTGTGTGAGAGAGATTGCACAATTCATTCACGTATCACTATCTAGCGATCGTGGACGTGCATCGCTTGAACATAAGTCAATATCTACTTCTATCGTGGCCAAAGGTACAATATCGATTCAACGCTATAAAGATTGGACACTCACATATCACATTTTTTTCTATTTAAATAAACCTTTTCAGTTGTGCATGCCAAAGTTACAGTGATGTTTCTTCAAACAACCAATGGAGCTATCATGTACATGCACCATTGTTACTCTTGCATTCAAATTCATTAGTCTTGGATGATTTAAGTTTATATTTTGAAGTAATTTATGTAATATTCATATATGAATTCAATGGGTACGCAATTTATGAAATGGAGGCTATGTAATAATATGAGGTAACACTTTTAAGTAGCTGACTACAATATCCATTTCTTTTTGTACGCCTCTACACTAACACGTCAATGCATTATGTTTAAAATAAATAACCAATGGCACTAAATTATCTATTTACATGAGAAATACATAGGCTGAGCGTTTGATCCCTTTTTTTGTGAACGCGTAACTACACCCGTACGATTGGCCGCGCCCGTGTGCACGTCCAAGTTATCGGCGCATCATCCCGAGTTATTGTTTTTTTCTGGTGTGGACTTCACACCCGTTATTAACTGCTGACGCGTGCCCCGTGTACATAGTCTAGCATGACCTTCCCGCTAGCACGGTCCAAAATTAGTTGAAACCGGATACGAACGATCCCGCGGGCGGCAAAATCTCCCGCCTCCGTCTAAAATTTCCACCACCTTAGTCTTTAGCATGCGAAATCCCCCTTTTGTCCTTGGTGCACGGAGACCAACAGTTACAATACCGCCCTCGTCTACATGATAGGTCGGGGCTGCTTTGGTAACTTCCGGTTCCCCCCACTACACGACACCCCCATTTCCTCTCCCCCTCCCGCAAAAACGACTAACTCCACAGCACCAGAGCATCTTACATCACGCCGTCCGTACTTCATTGCCCTTTCTCCCCTCCCCTCTCCAAACCCTAGACTGCTCATCGACCGGCATACCATAGCCCATTCACTGCCAGCGGCGTCCACCTCCCCGGATCTGCTTCTGTTGCCGCATCTACCCCTCCCACCTTCCCTAGAAACAAGTAGACTGCTCATCCAGCACTATACCACAGCCCATTCAGTGTCGGCCTTGTCCATGGCGCCGGACTACTTCGCCGGTACTCTCGTCAACCGCCGCGCATCTGTAGCGGCTCATTCGTACTCCCCATTGGAGATGCTTCGTCCACACCCCCCGGAGCCGCCCCACCGACGCCCCCGTCGACGGCCTCTGGTCCTCTTCGCCGACACCTTCCTCAACCCTACCGGAGCCGCTTCGCCGACACCTTTCTCAACCCTACCAGAGCCGCTTCGCCGACACCATCGTCAACCCTACCGGAGTAGCTTCGCCTATACCATTCTCAACCCTACCGGGGCCGCTTTGCCAACTCACAAGTCCACGGCCTCAGATCCGCTTCCTCACACCCTCATCCAACCTACCGGAGCAGCTTCTGACGCCACGTCCACGGCCGCAGATCTGCATCATCGACATCACCCTCAACCCAACCACCGGAGCAGCTTCTGATGCCCCGTCCACGGCCGCAGATCCGTGTCGTCGACACCATCCTTAACCCAACCACCAGAGCAGCTTCTGATGCCCCGTCCACGGCCATAGATCTACGTTGTCGACACCATCCTTAACCCAACCACCGGAGCAGCTTCACCTACGCCCTTGTCTACGGCCACAGATCTGCTTCGCCCACACCGTAGTCCACCCTACTGGAGCCGCTCCACAAACACCCTACTCGATGGTTCTAGATCTCCTTACCGGACCCCGTCAGCCAGCGTAGCGTCATCACCCTTGACATTTCTAACCTGATTCCCACCATCTGGAGAGATGCCAAGCACCCGCCACGGCCTAGGTACTTCACCTTTAAACCCGTCTAGCATCACCTGCCTGATGTACTTCAAATATACTAACCGGTCGTTGTTACCTGTTATGCAGCTGGCAAAAACTACAAGGACGATGTTTCTTCTGGATCTAACATCTTGGCCAACCAAGATCCTGGACTGAGGCATTGTTATGATCTTGTAAGCGCGTCTCTCTCTCTCTTGTATTGTTCTGTGCCTGCCAGCGTGCTTTGCTAGGATTTTCGACCAGTAATCCCTTTGTGCAGACAATGATTTCTACTACTGGCTGCTAAATTAGATATGTAGATGTCATACATGATACTACCTCGTACTTCCGTTCCTAAATATAAGTCTTTCTAGAGATTCCACTATAGGCTACATACGGAGCAAAATTAGTGAATCTACACTCGAAAATGCATCTATATACATCTGTATGTGGTCCATACTGGAATCTCTACAAAGACATATATTTAGGAACAGGGGCAGTACATTATACAAAATCGTAGGTGGCATGTAGGAATTCCAGTGCACTACATTAGGCTCCCTTAGAGTGCCTGCTAGTCCAGCATACAGAGTCATGGCTAGTTTATGGTATGCACACAATCGTTAATTGGTGGTTTAAATATGCGCAAGGGATATGCAATGTAGTATCATGTAGAGATGTATGAAATTATCCGTGTCAACTTGCAGATAGGGTTACACAATGAAAAAGTACAACATGTATGTGGCAATTTCATGGAACATCACAAAAAAAAGGAGAGGCAACGGTGAGCCTATACAGTGTGCTAAGGTACGTCACTCCTCCATTGCGGTTATTTGTCTGCCAGTTCTATTAGCCAGGTTTCTTAGGGAAAGTTATTACGAGTTATCCTAAGAAAATAAGCACCTGTGAATATAAGCTCCATGTAATAAGCCAACCAGTTCTTTTCATTGCGTTTTCAGCTTATCTTTGGTATGATCAATGGAAAGTCTAGATTGCATTATATATTTTTCATTTTGCTGCCCATATGGAAATTAATTTTACTTGCAAACATCACAAATTGAACCCAGTGTAGTAATTAATATGATGGGAAAATAGACCATCACTATTTGCTCAAAATGCAAATACAAAGATACCATCTACTTGGCACAATCTACTTTGGTCAATGTTTTCCATAGAGATCCCATTGCCTAATTTAAACGAAGAACACATGACCCACATTTAAATGAAGAACAATTATTTATTGAAATTCGATGGTCCAAGTGGTTGGTTATTATCATATAGCAGCACCACCTGAGAGCATCATATAGCAGCAGCAGCAGCAGTTCATAGAAACTCATCATACAGTAGCAGCAGTCTGCAATTCATCATATACCACCAGCAGCTCATAGCAATTCATCATATAACAGTAGCAGGAGCAGCTCATAGCAATTCATCATATAGCAGCAGCAGGAGCAGCTCATAGCAATTCATCATATAGCAGCAGCAGGAGCAGCTCATAGCAATTCATCATATAGCAGCAGCAGGAGCATCTTATAGCAACTCATCATATAGCAATAGCAGCAGCTCATAGCAATTCATCATATAGCAGCAGCAGCTCATAGCAACTCATCATATAGCAGCAGCAACTCATAGCAATTCTTCATATAGCAACAGCAGGAGCAGCTCATAGCAATGCATCATATCGCAACAGCAGAAGCAGCTCATAGCAATTCATCGTATAGTGGATCAGAATGAAAATTTGGCAAAATATCAGAGGAGATCCTCACCTTGTTGGATGAGCTCATCCTTCAACAGCACCTCAAGGCCATGGCCTGGGAGGAGGGGAGGGGGAATAAGGTGCCTTCTGCTGCATGTGGCATCAGCCGTAGTTGTGCAGCACCCCCCGGAGTAGTGCGTTGGACGAACCACAGTGGAGCAGCTGCTGGAGACCATGAGAATGAGGGGCGGCGCCAGAGGGAGGAGCAGCCAGGGAGAATTTCCCCTACTCACCGGCCATGTAGCCTAGCTAGACATAGCATCATCGAGGACCAGGCCAGATGGGACCAGTGGCGACGGCTTGCTGGAGGAACCCTAGTGCTGCAGGCAGGGGATCGAGGTAGAGGGAAAGGGGAGAGGAGATGGTCAGGTGTGACACGGGCGTCAACAGTTGCATTTTGAGTGTAATATAGGCAGACAATAGAGTCATTTCACTATTCCCCTCCCCTTCAATTTTTAGTGAGGTTCTACCCGAAACACCCCCCCTCCAAAGTGAAATTAGTTAAGCCCAAGCCCATAACTCAAAAATGAATTCTTTACATCTTTTATGGCTTATTTTGACAATATGCCCTGAAAAGGCAGAATCGAACTGGCCCTTAACCTTCAATTCAATTGTGCGTGCAATGATGAATCACTCCTGCCTACTATCTGTACATTTAGGCATCATCATACATGGCATAACCTAATACATGTGCATTCCATTGTATAATCTGGAATATGCAATGTTTATGTTAGTTCATATGTTGCACATGATGTTTAAATGCCCCTTAAATCTGGTCAGTCAAGTGATGGTCTTTAAGCCTCCTTCTTTGCTTCTTTTCTTGATATGTAAGATTTGCTCACACATCTGTTCAATCGCTTGTTTGCATCAGCCAGCCATACTAGGACTGTTTGCTTTGATTACTTGTTGTTCTTGACCTAACACTCTAACAGAGCTTGTCAATGATTTAAACACTAAGGGCTGTTGTAGTGGGGCCTTGTCTAACTCATAGGTGACATAAAGGTTTGGCTGTACACTATAGTAGGCTCTCCAAGAGTACCTGGAGATCCAGTTCGAAGGTATGCCTAGTTTTTACATAGTGCAGACATAGTAAATGCTCATTTCATTGTGTGGAAGTGCAAGAGATGCGTCCTGTTTCATTATGTGGTGTTGTTTTGTTATAATCTCATCCTTTTGTGTTCACAGACTGGAAAGTATGTATACTTATCTTCCAAGGAGACGAGTAACTAGTTTGTGTCACCTTGGAGAGGGGGTGCAATGAAGATAAGATTGAGGATTTCCAAGTACAAGATGTTAGGAAGGAGCGTTGCAAGAGAAGTAGGAGCTGCGCTGAGCCTCTTCAACCTGCTAAGGTAAGTCACTATATGCAACTCAACAGTTCAATTCCTTGTTTGTTTCAGGCATAGTTAATTTTCTCTTTTCAATTGCTTTATTTGTCCTCAGTTAATGAGATGCCCAAATAATCATGCCTAATGTTCGGTACTTGTATAACTTTTAGTTGACATAATTGAAGGCCTTACCATTTAATTTCTCTGCCGAAGTGTGCCTGAAGCTTTGAAGTCTATTAACCAACTATTATTGCATGAGGCTCAAAATCTAGTTTATACTACGCTAATGATTGCATAGTTTTGCCTGCTGTAGTATGTTTGTATGAAACCCCTACTATTCATTATGCTCCCTAAGACTTTAGTTGAGATACAGAATGGCCAACTGCTTGCTTATATGCAATGTGATGTCTAAATTTGTAACTTGTCTGTGTTTTCGATTGGTCCCCAACATCATGCTCCTCCGGTGAACTAAGAGGGATTTCTGTATGCAGGCTGGACATACTATCTTTCTTATAATTTTTAAAATATCACCTGCTTATGCTTCATGACATGTAACATTATTGTTAGTCCTGTTTTGCCATGTAGTACAAAATAGTGAATTGCTCGCTTCACTGTTGTAACTATATTTTTGCCCTAGTCATGTGTACTTACAGAAACATTTCAGGATGAAGTGACATCAACACAAAGATCTGCAAGCAGTGCGGCATGGCCGTTACCGAATGATTATGGATTGGAATTGGAATGTGCTGATGTTCTCGAGCATCAACTAGAGGTGGCAAGACAACGTGTACATGATTGTCAACATTTAATCAACAAGTTGAGACTGGACATGCAGGTATTAGATGCAGGAGTCAAAAAATGAAACAAGACACTGAGGTAACCATGAAGGAATTGGAGATTTTGCAGACTGAAATTTGTGCTACCTGAATCCGGCCAATCGATTATAGTTCAAATGGAGTTAAGTTGATGCGTGTCCATGATGTATGAGCTGTATTTGCCCAGTGTATGTAATTTGCTGTTTGTATAATCGGCTATAATTTCTTTACTGTATAGTGTAGGATTATTCTACCTTTCTTTGCCTTGATCTCTTTGTTGTATAGTGTATGCTTTTTAGAGGTGATAGTATTGAGTAGGATAATTCTTTGAATATGCTATATGGTTCAAACGGGGGCCAACTCGCCCGACCATGGCCCTTCATGGGCCGTACGATCCCATGGGCCATGTACGGGCCGTCGGATCGATGGGCCTTCAATTGACCGTCGGACCCATGTGCCTTCAATGGGCCGTCGGATACATGAGCCTGTTAGGTAACGTAGTAATTTCAAAAAAAATCCTACGCACATGCAAGATCATGGTGATGGCATAGCAACGAGAGGGGAGAGTGTTGTCTATGTACCCTCGTAGACCGTTAAGTGGAAGCGTCATGACAACGCGGTTGATGTAGTCGTACGTCTTCACGATCCGACTGATCCAAGCACCGAATGTACGGCACCTCCGTGTTCAGCACACGTCCAGCTCGATGACGTTCCCCGGGCTCCAATCCAGCAAAGCGTCGGGGATGAGTTCCGTCCGCACGATGGCGTGGTGACGATGATGATGTTCTACCGGCGCAGGGCTTCGCCTAAACTCCGCGACGATACAACCGAGGTGGAATATGGTGGAGGGGGGCACCGCACACGGCTAAGGAACAATCCGTAGATCAACTTGTGTGTCTCTAGGGTGCCCCCCCCGCCCTCGTATATAAAGGAGCAAGGGGGGAGGCCGGCCGGCCCTTGTGGGCGCGCCAAGGAGGAGGAGTCCTCCTCCTAGTAGGAGTAGGACTCCCCCTTTCCTACTCCTACTAGGAGGGGGAAAGGAAGGGGGAGACGGGGAAGGAAAGAGGGGGACGCCGCCCCCCCTCCTAGTCCAATTCGGATCAGAGGGAGAGGGGGAGGGCGCGGCCCAGCCTGGCCGCCCCTCTCTCTTTCCACTAAGGCCCATGTGGCCCATTAACTCTCCCGGGGGGTTCCGGTAACCCTCCGGCACTCCGGTTTTCTCCGAAATCACCCGGAACACTTCCAGTGTCCAAATATAGTCGTCCAATATATCAATCTTTATGTCTCGACCATTTCGAGACTCCTCGTCATGTCCGTGATCACATCCGGGACTCCGAAGAAACTTCGATACATCAAAACTTATAAACTCATAATAAAACTGTCATCGTAACGTTAAGCGTGCGGACCCTACGGGTTCGAGAACTATGTAGACATGACCTAGAACTATTCTCGGTCAATAACCAATAGTGGAACCTGGATGTTCATATTGGTTCCTACATATTCTACGAAGATCTTTATCGGTCAAACCGCATAACAACATACGTTGTTCCCTTTGTCATCGGTATGTTACTTGCCCGAGATTCGATCGTCGGTATCCAATACCTAGTTCAATCTCGTTACCGGCAAGTCTCTTTACTCATTCCGTAATACATCATTTCGTAACTAACTCATTAGTTACAATGCTTGCAAGGCTTAAGTGATGAGTATTACCGAGAGGGCCCAGAGATACCTCTCCGACAATCGGAGTGACAAAACCTAATCTCGAATTATGCCAACTCAACATGTACATTTGGAGACACCTGTAGAGCACCTTTATAATCACCCAGTTACATTGTGACGTTTGGTAGCACACAAAGTGTTCCTCCGGTAAATGGGAGTTGCACAATCTCATAGTTGTAGGAACTTTGTATAAGTCATGAAGAAAGCAATAGCAACATACTAAACGATCAAGTGCTAAGCTAACGGAATGGGTCAAGTCAATCACATCATTCTCCTAATGATGTGATCCCATTAATCAAATGACAACACATGTCTATGGTTAGGAAACATAACCATCTTTGATCAATGAGCTAGTCAAGTAGAGGCATACTAGTGACACTATGTCTGCCTATGTATTCACACATGTATCATGTTTCCGGTTAATACAATTCTAGCATGAATAATAAACATTTATCATGATATTAGGAAATAAATAATAACTTTATTATTGCCTCTAGGGCATATTTCCTTCAATCTCCCACTTGCACTAGAGTCAATAATCTTAGATTACATAGTAATGATTCTAACACCCATGGAGTCTTGGTGTTGATCATGTTTTGCTCGTGAGAGAGGCTTAGTCAACGGGTCTGCAACATTTAGATCCGTATGTATCTTGCAAATCTCTATGTCTCCCACTTGGACTTGGTCCCGAATGGAATTGAAGCGTCTCTTGATGTGCTTGGTCCTCTTGTGAAATTTGGATTCCTTTGCCAAGGCAATTGCACCAGTATTGTCACAGAAGACCTTCATTGGTCCAGACTCCTTCATTTGCTGCTTCCGAAGCAGCTATGTACTCTGCTTCACATGTAGATCCCGCCACGACGCTTTGTTTAGAACTGCACCAACTTACAGCTCCACCGTTTAATAAAAATACGTATCTGGTTTGCGATTTAGAATCGTCCGGATCAGTGTCAAAGCTTGCATCGACGTAACGATTTACGACTAGCTCTTTGTCACCTCCATATACGAGAAACATATCCTTAGTCCTTTTCAGGTATTTCAGGATGTTCTTGACCGCTGTCCAGTGACCCACTCCTGTTTTACTTTGGTACCTCCCTGCCAAACTAATAGCAAGGCACAAATCAGGTCTGGTACACAGCATTGCATACATGATAGAGCCTATGGCTGAAGCATAGGGAACTCCTTTCATTTTCTCTCTATCTTCTGCAGTGGTCGGGCATTGAGTCTGACTCAACTTTATACCTTGTAATACAGGCAAGAACCCTTTCTTCGCCTGATCCATATTGAACCTTTTCAACACGTTATCAAGGTACGTGCATTGTGAAAGTCCAATCAAGCGTCTTGATCTATCTCTATAGATCTTAATGCCCAATATGTAAGCAGCTTCACCGAGGTCTTTCATTGAAAAACTTTTATTCAAGTATCCTTTTATGCTATTCAGAAATTCTATATCATTTCCAATCAACAATATGTCATCCACATATAATATTAGAAATGCTACAGAGCTCCCACTCACTTTCTTGTAAATACAGGCTTCTCCAAAAGTCTGTATAAAACCATATGCTTTGATCACACTATCAAAGCGTTTATTCCAACTCCGAGAGGCTTGCACCAGACCATAGATTGATCGCTGGAGCTTGCACACTTTGTTAGCTCCCTTAGGATCGACAAAACCTTCCGGTTGTATCATATACAACTCTTCTTCCAGAAATCCATTCAGAAATGCAGTTTTGACATCCATCTGCCAAATTTCATAATCATAAAATGCGGCAATCGCTAACATGATTTGGACAGACTTAAGCATTGCTACGGGTGAGAAAGTCTCATCGTTGTCAACCCCTTGAACTTGTCGAAAACCTTTCGCAACAAGTCGAGCTTTATAGACAGTTACATTACCGTCAGCGTCAGTCTTCTTCTTAAAGATCCATTTATTCTCAATGGCTTGCCGATCATTGGGCAAGTCAACCAAAGTCCATACTTTGTTCTCATACATGGATCCCATCTCAGATTTCATGGCTTCTAGCCATTTTGCGGAATCTGGGCTCATCATCGCTTCCTCATAGTTCGTAGGTTCATCATGGTCAAGTAACATGACTTCCAGAATAGGATTACCGTACCACTCTGGTGCAGATTTTATTCTGGTAGACCTATGAGGTTTAGTAGAAACTTGATCTGAAGTTTCATGATCAATATCATTATCTTCCTCACTAATTGGTGTAGATGTCATAGGAACTGATTTCTGTGATGAACTACTTTCCAATAAGGGAGCAGACATAGTTATCTCATCAAGTTCTACTTTCCTCCCACTCACTTTTTTCGAGAGAAACTCTTTTTCTAGAAAGGATCCATTCTTAGCAACGAATGTCTTGCCTTCGGATCTGTGATAGAAGGTGTACCCAACAGTCTCTTTTGGGTATCCTATGAAGACACATTTCTCCGATTTGGGTTCGAGCTTATCTGGTTGAAGTTTCTTCACATAAGCATCGCAGCCCCAAACTTTAAGAAACGACAACTTTGGTTTCTTGCCAAACCACAGTTCATAAGGCGTCGTCTCAACGGATTTTGACGGTGCCCTATTCAATGTGAATGCAGCCGTCTCTAAAGCATAACCCCAAAACGATAGCGGTAAATCAGTAAGAGACATCATAGATCGCACCATATCTAGTAAAGTACGATTACGACGTTCGGACACACCATTTCGTTGTGGTGTTCCGGGTGGTGTGAGTTGCGAAACTATTCCGCATTGTTTCAAATGTAAACCAAACTCGTAACTCAAATATTCTCCTCCACGATCAGATCGTAGAAACTTAATTTTCTTGTTACGATGATTTTCCACTTCACTCTGAAATTCTTTGAACTTTTCAAATGTTTCAGACTTGTGTTTCATTAAGTAGATATACCCATATCTGCTCAAATCATCTGTGAAGGTGAGAAAATAACGATATCCGCCACGAGCTTCAATATTCATCGGTCCACATACATCTGTATGTATGATTTCCAACAAATCTGTTGCTCTCTCCATAGTACCGGAGAACGGTGTTTTAGTCATCTTGCCCATGAGGCACGGTTCGCAAGTACCAAGTGATTCATAATCAAGTGATTCTAAAAGTCCATCAGTATGGAGTTTCTTCATGCGCTTTACACCGATATGACCTAAACGGCAGTGCCACAAATAAGTTGCACTATCATTATCAACTCTGCATCTTTTGGCTTCGACATTATGAATATGTGTATAACTACTATCGAGATTCATTAAAAATAGACCACTCTTCAAGGGTGCATGACCATAAAAGATATTACTCATATAAATAGAACAACCATTATTCTCTGATTTAAATGAATAATCGTCTCGCATCAAACAAGATCCAGATATAATGTTCATGCTCAACGCTGGCACCAAATAACAATTATTCAGGTCTAAAACTAATCCCGAAGGTAGATGTAGAGGTAGCGTGCCGACCGCGATCACATCAACTTTGGAACCGTTTCCCACGCGCATCGTCACCTCGTCCTTGGCCAGTGCTCGCTTATTCCGTAGTCCCTGTTTCGAGTTGCAGATATTTGCAACAGAACCAGTATCAAATACCCAGGTGCTACTATGAGCTCTAGTTAGGTACACATCAATAACATGTATATCACATATACCTTTGTTCGCTTTGCCATCCTTCTTATCCGCCAAATACTTGGGGCAGTTCCACTTCCAGTGACCAGCTTGCTTGCAGTAGAAGCACTCAGTTTCAGGCTTAGGTACAGACTTGTGTTTCTTCTCTTGGGCAGCAACTTGCTTGCTGTTCTTCTTGAAGTTCCCCTTCTTCTTCCCTTTGCCCTTTTTCTTGAAACTAGTGGTCTTGTTGACCATCAACACTTGATGCTCCTTCTTGATTTCTACCTCCGCAGCCTTTAGCATTGCGAAGAGCTCGGGAATTGTCTTGTTCATCCCTTGCATATTATAGTTCATCACGAAGCTCTTGTAGCTTGGTGGCAGTGATTGGAGAATTCTGTCAATGACGCTATCATCCGGAAGATTAACTCCCAGTTGAATCAAGTGATTATTATACCCAGACATTTTGAGTATATGCTCACTGACAGAACTATTCTCCTCCACCTTGCAGCTGTAGAACTTATTGGAGACTTCATATCTCTCAATCCGGGCATTTGCTTGAAATATTAACTTCAACTCCTGGAACATCTCATATGCTCCTTGACGTTCAAAACATCGTTGAAGACCCGGTTCTAAGCCATAAAGCATGGCACACTAAACTATAGAGTAGTCATCAGCTTTGCTCTGCCAGACGTTCACAACATCTGGCGTTGCTCCTACAGCAGGCCTGGCACCCAGCGGTGCTTCCAGGACGTAATTCTTCTGTGCAGCAATGAGGATAATCCTCAAGTTACGGACCCAGCCCGTATAATTGCTACCATCATCTTTCAACTTTGCTTTCTCAAGGAACGCATTAAAATTCAACGGAAAACAGCACGAGCCATCTATCTACAACAGACATAGACAAGCAAAATACTATCAGGTACTAAGTTCATGATAAATTTAAGTTCAATTAATCATATTACTTAAGAACTCCCACTTAGATAGATATCTCTCTAGTCATCTAAGTGATTACGTGATCCAAATCAACTAAACCATAACCGATCATCACGTGAGATGGAGTAGTTTTCAATGGTGAACATCACTATGTTGATCATATCTACTATATGATTCACGCTTGACCTTTCGGTCTCTATGTTCCGAGGCCATATCTGCATATGCTAGGCTCGTCAAGTATAACCTGAATATTCTGCGTGTGCAAAACTGGCTTGCACCTGTTGTAGATGGACGTAGAGCTTATCACACCTGATCATCACGTGGTGTCTGGGCACGACGAACTTTGGCAACGATGCATATTCAGGGAGAACACTTCTTGATAATTTTTAGTGAGAGATCATCGTAAAATGCTACCGTCAATCAAAGCAAGATAAGATGCATAAAGGATAAACATCACATGCAATCAATATAAGTGATATGATATGGCCATCATCATCTTGTGCTTGTGATCTCTATCTCCGAAGCATCGTCGTGATCACCATCGTCACTGGCGCGACACCTTGATCTCCATCATAGCATCATTGTCATTTACGCCATCTATTGCTTCTACGACTATTGCTACCGCTTAGTGATAAAGTAAAGCAATTACAAGGCGTTTGCATTTCATACAATAAAGCGACAACCGTATGGCTCCTGCCAGTTGCCGATAACTTCAGTTACAAAACATGATCATCTCATACAATAAATATAACATCACGTCTTGACCATATCACATCACAACATGCCCTGCAAAAACAAGTTAGACGTCCTCTACTTTGTTGTTGCAAGTTTTACGTGGCTGCTACGGGCTTAGCAAGAACCGTTCTTACCTACGCATCAAAACCACAACGATAGTTCGTCAAGTTAGTGTTGTTTTAACCTTCGCAAGGACCGGGCGTAGCCACACTCAGTTCAACTAAAGTTGGAGAAACTGACACCCGCCAGCCACCTGCGTGCAAAGCACGTCGGTAGAACCAGTCTCGCGTAAGCGCACGCGTAATGTCGGTCCGGGCCGCTTCATCCAACAATACCGCCGAACCAAAGTATGACATGCTGGTAAGCAGTATGACTTGTATCGCCCACAACTCACTTGTGTTCTACTCGTGCATATAACATCAACACATAAAACCTAGGCTCTGATACCACTATTAGGTAACGTAGTAATTTTAAAAAATTTCCTACGCACACGCAAGATCATGGTGATGGCATAGCAACAAGAGGGGAGAGTGTTGTCTACGTACCCTCGTAGACCGTTAAGCGGAAGCGTTATGACAACGCAGTTGATGTAGTCGTACGTCTTGACGGTCCGACCAATCCAAGCACCGAACGTACGGCACCTCCGTGTTCAGCACACGTCCAGCTCGATGACGTTCCCCGGGCTCCAATCCAGCAAAGCGTCGGGGATGAGTTCCGTCAGCACGACGGTGTGGTGACGATGATGATGTTCTACCGGCGCAGGGCTTCGCCTAAACTCCGCAACGATACAACCGAGGTGGAATATGGTGGAGGGGGGCACCGCACACGGCTAAGGAACGATCCGTAGATCAACTTGTGTGTCTCTAGGGTGCCCCCCCGCCCCCGTATATAAAGGAGCAAGGGGGGAGCTGGCCGGCCCTTGTGGGCGCGCCAAGGAGGAGGAGTCCTCCTCCCAGTAGGAGTAGGACTCCCCCTTTCCTACTCCTACTAGGAGGGGTAAGGAAGGGGGAGAGGGGGAAGGAAAGAGGGGGGCGCCGCCCCCCTCCTAGTCCAATTTGGACCAGAGGGAGAGGGGGCACGCGGCCCACCCTGGCCGCCCCTCTCTCTTTCGACTAAGGCCCATGTGGCCCATTAACTCTCCCGGGGGAGTTCCGGTAACCCTCCGGCACTCCGGTTTACTCCGAAATCACCCGGAACACTTCCGGTGTCCGAATATAGTCGTCCAATATATCAATCTTTATGTCTCGACCATTTCGAGACTCCTCGTCATGTCCGTGATCACATCCGGGACTCCAAGAAAACTTCGGAACATCAAAACTTATAAACACATAATAAAACTGTCATCGTAACGTTAAGCGTGGGGACCCTACGGGTTCGAGAACTATGTAGACATGACCTAGAACTATTCTCGGTAAATAACCAATAGTGGAACCTGGATGTTCATATTGGTTCCTACATATTCTACGAAGATCTTTATCGGTCAAACCGCATAACAACATATGTTGTTCCCTTTGTCATCGGTATCCAATACCTAGTTCAATCTCGTTACCGGCAAGTCTCTTTACTCGTTCCGTAATACATCATTTCGTAACTAACTCATTAGTTACAATGCTTGCAAGGCTTAAGTGATCAGTTTTACCGAGAGGGCCCAGAGATACCTCTCCGACAATCGGAGTGACAAAACCTAATCTCGAATTATGCCAACTCAACATGTACCTTTGGAGACACCTGTAGAGCACCTTTATAATCACCCAGTTACGTTGTGACGTTTGGTAGCACACAAAGTGTTCCTCCGGTAAACGGGAGTTGCACAATATCATAGTTGTAGGAACTTTGTATAAGTCATGAAGAAAGCAATAGCAACATACTAAACGATCAAGTGCTAAGCTAACGAAATGGGTCAAGTCAATCACATCATTCTCCTAATGATGTGATCCCATTAATCAAATGACAACACATGTCTATGGTTAGGAAACATAACCATCTTTGATCAATGAGCTAGTCAAGTAGAGGCATACTAGTGACACTATGTCTGTCTATGTATTCACACATGTATCATGTTTCCGGTTAATACAATTCTAGCATGAATAATAAACATTTATCATGATATGAGGAAATAAATAATAACTTTATTATTGCCTCTAGGGCATATTTCCTTCAGAGGCTTCATTGGGTCGTCGGCTCCATGGGCCTTCAATGGGCCGTTAGATCCATGGGCCTTCTACGTCTCGTAGGATCCATGGGCCTTCAACGTCTCGTAGGATCCATGGGCCTTGTAAGGGCCGAATCATTTATGGGTATTGTACGGGCCTTTAATGGGACGTAGACGGGCCTTTAATGAAAATCGTATGTTTTATGGGCTGACCATAACGGGCCGTTAATAGGCCGTATTTGGTGATGCTTTGAAAATGGCTCAACAGATTAACGGTCCACAAACGGGCCGACTGTAACGACGGGCTGAATTTGGCCCACAAGCAGAAAATGATAGTAACGGGTCGTAAGTAACCGAATGCTGCAAATGAGCCCAAGAATAAATGGGCCCTCAGAAGGCCAAAAGATAACTTGGGTTGGAAATGGCCCAATGGAATAACAGGCCATTAATGGGTATAAAGTGATACACTGTTCATTACGGGCCAGTTTCACCATGGACCGTTTATGGGTGTAAAGTGATACACTATTCATTACGGGCCAGTTTCAACACGGGCCGTTAATGGGGCAATAGTTACAAAGGGCCCCATATGGGCCGAAAGACGTCATGGGCCATACATGGGCCAGAAGTGAAAACGGGTCGGAACCATATTGGATGGCCCAGATGACGCTACGGGGCCTAATTCGGATAGGGCGTAACATGCCTTGGGTTAGCGGGTTGTAAATGGGCTATATGCGAACAAGCTGTTAACAGGCTTTCCATGGGCCGGCCCGCCACCTTTTGACCAAGTCAAACGGGCCGGCCTTTTCACGGGAATGGGCCACTGTTGGGCTGTTCCACGTGTCGACGTATCATAGGCGCCTTCTGTCCAATGAGTGGATGACATCTATCCCAACGATGAGCCGAAACGTGTTTCCTCCAGCCAATGATGATTTTACACGTGGAAAATCCCCATTGGTCAGGGCTGTTAACGGGTTATCGGATCCAAAACCCGACACGATATCTTAACAACGTTCCGTTACGGTGGATGCCACATGTCGGTCACCCTTGACGAAAGCACTTATGTGACGCGCGATTTATCGTCATGGAAGTGGACACTTCCGTGATGATAATTTTGGTAATGTCATGGAACACTTCTACGACAGCATAGGTATGACTATCTTGATTCTGTCATAAATTTGTCATGGATGTACATGCATGACAAAAAACGCGACCTACTGTGACAAACACATATCATCACGGAAGTGTTTTTTTTGTAGTGATTGGTGCTTGTGGGTGGCTAGTAGTGTTGATTACATCTTGTAGTTGATTACTATATGGTTTATTTGGTGGAATATTATATGTTCAGATCAATTATGCTATTTAATACCCCTCTGATCTTGAGCATGATTATCATTTGTGAGTAGTTACTATTGTTCTTGAGGTCATGGGAGAAATCTTGTTGCAAGTAATCATGTGAATTTGATATGTGTTCGATATTTAGATGGTATGTATGTTGTGATTCCCTTAGTGGTGTCATGTGAATGTCAAGTACATGGCACTTCACCTTATTAGGGCCTAAGGGAATGAATTTGGGAGTAGTTATTAGTTGATGGGTTGCGAGAGTGACAGAAGCTTAAACCCTAGTTTATGCGCTACTTCGTAAGGGACTAATTTGGATCCAAAAGTTTAATGCTATGGTTAGATTTTATCTTAATACTTTTCTCATAGTTGCGGATGCTTGCGAGGGGGTTAATCATAAGTGGGAGGTTTGTTCAAGTAAGAACAGTACCTAGGCACCGGTCCACCCACATATCAAATTATCAAATTAGCGAACACGAATCAAACCAACATGATGAAAGTGACTAGATGAAAGTGACTAGATGAAATACCCGTGTACCCTCAAGAATGATTTGCTTATTACAAGAGACCGTTTTGGCTTGTCCTTTGCCTCGAAAGGATTGGGCTACCTTGCTGCATATTATTTGTCATTACCGTTACTTACTTGTTACAAATTATCTTGCTATCAAACTACTCGTCACTTATAATTTCAGTGCTTGTAGAGAATACCTTGCTAAAAACCACTTGTCGTTTCCTTCTGCTCCTCATTGGGTTCGACACTCTTACTTATCTAAAGGACTACGATTGATCCCCTATACTTGTGGGTCATCAAGGCTCTTTTCTGGCGCCATTTCTTGGGAGTGAAGCGCTCTTGGTAAGTGGAAATCGGTAAGGAAAAATTGTTACTATGTGCTGAAATTTATTGTCACTTGTTACTATGGAGAAACTTCCTTTGAGGGGTTTGTTCAGGGTATATTCATCTCGACCAGAACCACAATTAGTTGCCCCTCAACCTAATGCATCTACTGAAAATATTGGTTATGAAATTCCTTTGGGTATGATAGAACAAGTGCTAGCTAATCCTTATGTAGGAGGTGGAACCGAACATCCTGATATGCACTTGATATATGTGGATGAAATTTGTGGATTATTTAAGCTTGCAGGTTTACCCGGAGATGAAGCTAAGAATAAGGTTTTCCATTTATCTTTTAAGGGAAAAGCATTGGCATGGTATAGGATATGCGATGATATTGGATCTTGGAATTGGAATTGATTAAAGTTGGAATTTCACCAAAAAAATTATCCTATGCATCTAGTTCATCGTGATTGGAATTATATATATATATATATATATATATATATATATATATATATATATATATATATATATATATATTGGCCTCGTGAAAGATAAAGTATCGCTCTAGCTTGGGGGAGGCTTAAGTCAAGTTATATTCACGCCCCAATCATGAGCTCTCAAGAGAAATTATCATTTAGAATTTTTATGCTCGGCTTTCTAGTGGTGATCAATCCATTCTCGATACTTCTTGTACTGGTTATTTTATGAAGAGACTATTGAATTCCCTGGGATCTTTTAGAAAGAATTAAACACAATTCTAAAGATTGGGAACTCGACGAAGGTAAAGAGTCAGGTATTGAACCTAAGTTTGATTGTGTTAAATCTTTTATAAAAACTGATTCTTTTCAAAAGTTTAGCACTAAATATGGACTTGACTCTGAGATAGTAGCCTCTTTTTGTGAATCATTTGCTACTCATGTTGATATCTCTAAGGATAAGTGGTTTAAATACCACACACCTATTAAAGAAGGAATTAAATAACCAGTAATAGCTAAAGATGAAACTATCATTTATAACGTTGACCCAGTTGTTCCTACTGCTTATTGAAAACCCACCTTTCCTGTTAGGATAAAGGAACATGCTAAGGTTTCAACCGTGGTCAATAAAAGTAATATTAGAGCACCTAAACCTGCTGAACAAATCAAAGTAGAACCTAGCGTTGCTATGGTTAAAGATCTCTTGGTACAAAATATTGATGGGCATGTTATTTACTTCTGTGATGAAGCTGCTAGAATTGCCAAACCAACTGAAAAAGATAAACATAGACCTGTTGTTGGCATGCTGTTCACACACGAACACGTCAGCGTGTACCCTCGACGCCGGGGGTGATGCACCGCAGCTCACGTCGAAGGAGACCTGGCCAGAAGCGCGGTACGCGTGCAATCCGGCGGGTGCTTTTGAGGACCCGAAACCCCACACGCCCGGGAGGGACCCCGTCAGGGCGCGCGGTGGCTATGGGCTGCCCTAGGTTGACCTGATCGCTCCTAGGGGTTCGAGGATCGCCGCCCTGCAATGGAGAAGAATGAACGAACAACAAGAAGAAGAACTAGGGTTAAGGAGAAAAGATAAAAATTAAAAATAGTAGATGAATTGATCGATTGTGTGTTGTTCAATCGGCCATCACCCCTGATATAGGTATATAAGAGGCGGCTGGACTTCCCGTCCAAGTAAAAGGCTTGGATTCACGTCCAAAACCCTAGTCAAATTCGGATTGGTTTTGTCCGAACTTTTCAAAACTGTTCGGTTTAAACTAGCTGCACCTTGCGAGTAATTTTTGAGGTGGTAAACTATCTCGGATGGAAACGAGCCCAAAAGAAATCTTAACCGTTTCGACGAGATGAACAACTTTCATGTTGAATGTTTTTTGGTCAGAGGTCATTTTGAGGGTTAAATCTGTCGCGTAAAACAGGCTATTATTCGCGCTACCCATCAGACAGGGTGTCTGGGGGGGCGCGCCAGTTTTTGCCTCCTGATAGGGATGTATTCTGATGGCTCTAACTTTTGTATACGAACTCGGATTGGAATGATTTTTATATAGAAATCAATCGTTTCGATGAGGCGAAGACAACCCGTGTAGATCATTTTTCCATTTCAGGTCTTCTTCGAGGCTTAATCAGCCAAAGTGTACTCTGAATATAAGATCTTAGTACTTTGAGCATAGTTTCGGCCTTCGAGATGAAATTGGATGGCGATGACCCAAACTTTAAAGATGTTGATATCAACAATATGGAACTCTTTCATGTAGAACACTTCTCCATTTGACGTCATCTTAAATAAGTTCTTGACTGTGCCAAAATCTGGTGTCAACACATGCCTGTTGTCTCACTCAAAATAGGAGATCACTGTTATCATGGTTTGTGTGAGGTGCTACCGTGAGTGCTATTCCTTTTACCTTATATCAAGAAATTATGGATGACATATCATCCGCTGAAATAGAAGACAGAGACGTTATTATTAAACTTGCTAATAGAGACACCATCACACCACTTGGGATTGTTAGAGATGTTGAAGTCTTATGTGGGAAAATAAAATACCCTACTAATTTTCTAGTTCTTGATTCCCCACCAGATGACTTTTGTCCAATTATCTTTTGTACACCTTTCTTGAACACTGTTAATGCTAAATAGAGTGTGAGAAACAAACCTTCGATGTTAGTTTTGGTGATGAGTCTCATGAGTTTAATGTTTCCAAGTTTAATGGACACCTCACAATAAAGAATTACCTAGTAATAAAATAATTGGTCTTACTTTTATTTCCATGCCTCCTACTGATTCACTAGAGCAATATTTACTACACCATGAAAATGATATGCATATGCATGAAAGAAATGAGATAGATAAAATTTTCTTTGAACAACGACCTCTGCTTAAACACAATTTGCCCATTAAAACTCTAGGAGGTCCTCCTCCACCTAAAGGTGATCCTGTGTTTGAATTAAAACAATTTCTAGACACTTTGAAATATGCTTATCTTGATGAGAAAAAGATATATTCTGTTATTATTAGTCCTAAACTTCCATAACATGAAGAAGTGTAAGTGCATCTAGTGCCCCTTAGTGAGTTTGGTGTATTGAAGACTTATAGGTTAAGGGACTAATGCGTTTGTGAGTGTACACAGGTCTATAAGTCTATGAGGAGTTTGATATTTACAGAGAAAGTCGACCCCTAAAAATGAAGTTCTTGAACTGAAGACTTTGATATTCTGAAGACATTCTGAAGACTTTGAAAGTGAAGAAATTGGTGTGACCTTGAAGACTTGGTATTCATTTGTGGAACATGAAGCGTGAAGACTTTTGTTTTTGTAGTTTCATTTTCTCCTTCTTGAGTCATAGGAAACACCGTACTGTTAAAGGGGGTCGAGGAAATACTAAGGAAAAATTTCCATGTGATGCTCAACTCAAAATCCTACACCTACCAATCCCTTCGAGTGAAGCCTTTGGAAATCTCATACAGTTCAGTCACTTTCTTCAGTGACAGAGACGAAGTTCTTCTGATCGATGATGAATTTGTTCTGACTGAGGAGTTAGGAATTCGCCAGTGCGAATTACCTACACAGTGAGGAACATGATAGCCCTGAGGAATTTGAGATTCAAATTTCCGCCCGTTGCTGTGCTGCGCGCCAGCTGTCCCAAAATATCTTATCCACCTAACGGTCATATCATTGAGGGGCATTTATGTCTTATCATGTCGGGCTGCTCCCTAGGCTATAAATAGCCGCCCCCTAAAACCACTAGCTGGTTGGCTGCTCGGAGAGAACTTGACACTTGTCATTTGAGAGCAACCCATCCTCCGAGGACTTTGAGCGAAAATCATCAAGTGAGGAAAATCCCAAACCCAAACACCTACAAACCCCAAAGTGATTGAGCATCACTGAAGAAATTGATCCTGCGTGGATCCGACGCTTGTTACCTTTGAAGACTGTGCTTCTTCCAGACGGTTAGGAGTCAAGGTCTAGAGCATCCAAGAGGAATTGTGGATCGCCGAGTGACCAAGTCTGTGAAGGTTTGGAAGTCACCTGAAGACTTACCACGAGTGATTGGACGAGGTCTGCGTGACCTTAGTTCAAGGAGAATACGGTGAGGACTGGGTGTCCTGAGCTGCGTGCTCAGAGATTGGGTGTCCAGGACTGCGTGTCCTCGAGTTTAAATACTCAGCCGCTCCAACCAGACGTACAACTGAGACAGCAGTTGGAACTGGTCTACCAAATCATTGTCTTCACCAACCTAACTGGTTCTATTTCCTCAACCCTTTCATTTCCTCATTACTGTGTTGAGTGTTTGTTCATATCTGTGTTTCAAGACTTTGACTGAAGACTTTCTCAATTTCCTCAGTTCAATTTCTTCAGTCTGTTTGTCTTCATCTTGCGTTATCCTGTGATTACGCTTTCTATACTCTGTGCTAGTCTTCATTTCATCATGATGACCATGCTTGTATTCTGTTATGCTTACTTCTGAGTACTTATTCCGCTGCTAATAGTTCTTCGTTAAGGAATTTCCTCACCGGCAAATTCCTCAGTAAAGAATTCATAAAAATCACCTATTCACCCCCCTCTAGTCAACATAACGCACTTTCAATTGGTATCAGAGCAAGGTACTCCCTTGTTCTGTGTGATTTTGGTTTAACCGCCTGGAGTTTATTTATGTTGACCGCAGGTATGATCAAGGTCTCGGCTGGGTGTCCTACCTTTGATGGGACAGACTACCCCTACTGGAAAAACAAGATGCGAATGCATCTCGAGGCAATTGACAATGATCTCTGGTATGTTGTGGAAAATGGTGTTCCCTCTGTTTCACCCTCACTGAACGCTACCGATGTGAAGAGATTCAAGCAACTCGATTCTCAAGCGAAGAATATCATATGTGGCCATCTGAGTAAAGGACAGTATGGAAGAGTGAGTGCTTTGGAAACTGCTAAGCTTATCTAGGATAGGCTGTCCAAAGTAAATGAAGGAGTCTCAACTCAGCGTGACTCTCGAGTTGATGTTCTTCGGAATCTCTTCAACCGCTTCAAAAGACTCGACAATGAAAATGTCCAACAAACCTTTGATCGTCTCACTGACATCTCAAATGAGCTTCAAGCCCTCGGTGCCACTGACATCACTGACCATGAGGTGGTGAAGAAACTGTTGAGATCACTTGATTCCTCATTTGATACTCTGGGTCTGATGATACAAGAACGGCTGACTACAAGTCTCTTGATCCTGCCGATATCCTCGAAAGGCTAAATACTCACGAGTTCCAGCTTGCTGAAAAGAGAGATCTCTATGGTTTGAGCTATGGCAAACCACGTGCCCTGAAGGCCAAGGTTGTGTCTGAGTATGGATGTGAGGACTCTGGTAGTAGCCTTGGTGATCCTGATGAACTGAGCCAGGAGCTAGCACTGCTCGTGAAGAAATTCCAGAAGTTCTCACAACATGGTCGCTTTGGAAAATCCTCAAGAAGCAGTGATTCCTCATCAAGTGACTATAAGAGAAGGCTGTGCCACAAATGCAAGAAACCTGGTCATTATATTCAAGATTGTCCTCAGTGGGAAAAGAAATTGAAGAAGAAGAAATACAAGGATTACAGTTCTGATGATGCGAAGAAGAAGAAGAAATCGTCAAAATCTTCGCCATCAAAATCCTCGAAGTCTTCATCTCACAAGAAGAGCAGCTCCAAGAAGGCTCGGGCATTCATTGGCAAGGAAATGGACTCTGAAGCTGAATCTGAGGAAAATGAGGAAGAGGAGGCGTCTGAAGAATCCGAATCTGGTGTGGCGAGTCTGGCCTTCGCTACTGCTTTCGTTAGCAAGTCCATCTTCAACACTGAAGAAACTGATCCCACCGACAAGCCTGATGAAGATAATGATGATTATGCTCCCACCTATTGCTTCATGGCAAAAGGTGCAAAGGTACTCAAATATACCTCCTCTGAATCTAGTGAAAATGAATCTGATGAGAATCTCAAGCCCAACTACTCTAAACTTGCAAAGGTTGTTGTAAAACAACAAAGGGCTTTTGAAAAGGTTCAAAACATGCTAGACAAAAGTGATGATATGTTGCGTGAAGAAATGGATCGCACTAAAGCCCTAACTGAAAATCTTCAGAGACTTCAGTCTAGGTTTGATAACATTCAAAGTCATCATAACACTCTCTTATCTGATCAGAGAAACTTTCTTATGAATTTCTTCAAAGAAAGCAAGATCTTGAGAAGCTAAGAGTGAGTTATGAAGATCTTCAGAAGGAGCACGATTCATTACTTGCTCAACAAATCAGCACTTCTCAGGAAGAATTTGTTCCTCCATGCTTAAAATGCATTGAACGTGAATCTGCTAATTCTTCACCTGAATGTTCAAATGCTTCAACTGTTGCAAATTCTTCACCTGCGTCTGCTATCACTAATTCCTCATCTGAGGACATTGCTAGTATCACTGACGATGCAGGGCTGAAGGAACTGTACACGACAGGCATGTACAAAAGCCTCAAAGGGCATCAGATTCTCTGTGATGTGGTCAAAAAGCAGATCCTCAACAGAAACCCTAGGAAGAGGGTATTGCCTTTGAGAGGAAACTTAATGCTGATGGAACATATTGGAAGCCTGAGCAGTACCCCAAAACCTCATGGGTTGCTGCAAAGGGACCTCCAGTTGATCCATCCATGTTATCTGGCTTTACATGTGAATCTCCTCATTCTTCTGATGAGTCATTTGACTCCAACTATAAACTGTTCAAAAATTAGAATGGTGAAGTATTTGCTAGATATGTTGGGACTAACTGCAGGAACGGTTCCCCTATGAAGAAAATCTGGGTTCCCAAAAGTTATGTTGAAAGCCTTCAGGTAAATGTCCTCATGACACCACCTATGAAGAATAGGAACCCCAGAACAAACTCTTCATATGGACCTAATTCTTCATATGGATCCAAGTCCTCATATGGACCAAATTCCTCACGTGGATCAAATTCCTCAAATGGATCAAAGTCCTCATATGACTATCATCGTGCTAACAACTCTGTTTCGCAGGGTAGAGCTAAGGGCTACGAATATGCACATTATTCTTCAAATCATTATGTTCATAAGTCCTTGAAGAATTTCTCTGCTTATTCACATGCTTACCCTAACCCCTCTTATGTGAAACAAAATGGTTTGGCTTCTATGCCACCATTCTCGTATGGTGCTCGCAGAGTGATGAACTCTTTGCCACCCCTTCAGATGTGGGTGGTGAAGAAAAAGAACTAATCTCTTATGCAGGGTCAGGTCTCCAGACGTGCCTTAACGTCTGAAGAATTTGCTGGGGACCTGACAAAATTGCCTGAAAGGACGCAGGCTAACCATGATGAAATGAACTTTCATTTCACATGACCTCATACTGCTATATCTGTTTACTGCTTGATGAAACTCATCTGATGAACTTGATATCATATTCTTCATTGATGAAGCATATGAGATTGTAAGTTACACTAATTCATCTGCAGGATGATCAACCCAAAACCACTGAATGGGTCCTCGATAGTGGATGTACAAATCACATGACTGGTGACAAGAATCTTTTGATGGATGCTCCCTTATCACCATCACATCTGAAGCACATCATCTTTGCTGACAAAGGCAAAAGTCAGGTATTGGGTCTTGGTAAGGTTGCGATCTCTAAGGATAAACACATGGACAAAGTCATGCTTGTTGAGTCCTTAGGATACAACCTCATGTCAGTCTCAATGCTTTGTGATCTTGATATGGTTGTTGTCTTTGGCAAGTATCGCTGTGTTGTGATTATGGAAGGTGACAATTCCAAAGTCTTCGAAGGCTTTAGGAGAGGAGATTTGTATATTGTTGATTTCTCTACAGGACCACAACCAGCCGTGTGTCTACTTGCAAAAGCTTCAGAAGGCTAGTTATGGCATCGACGACTTGGTCACGCAGGCATGAGGAATTTGCACACGCTTGCGAAGAAGAAGCATGTCATTGGCATTGAGAATGTCAAATTTCTCAAGGATCACTTATGCGGAGCCTGTGAAGCTGGAAAAATGACCAAAGCCAAGCATCCAGCAAAGACTATCATGACCACTACTCGTCCATTCGAATTGCTTCACATGGACCTCTTCGGACGTAATCATTACTCAGCAGTCACTAATGCTGCATCTCTATATGGTTTTGTCATTGTCGATGATTACTCTCGATATACATGGGTACACATTGTTACTTACAAACATGAAGTGCAGGAAGTCTTCAAACGATTTTCCTCGAGGGCTTCAACCAACTTTGGTGTGAAGATCAAGCACATCAGAAGTGACAATGGAACAGAGTTCAAGAATTCCGGTCTTGATGACTATCTTGATGAACTTGGTATTACCCATGAGTTATCTGCTCCTTATACTCCTCAGCAAAATGGCGTCGTGGAGCGCAAGAACAGAACTCTTGTTGAGATGGCTTGCACTATGCTTGATGAATACAAAACGCCTGATCGTTTTTGGATTGATGCAATTGATACTGCGTGCCACATCATCAACAGAGTATATCTTCCCAAATTCTTCAAGAAGACGGCCTATGAACTCCTCACTGACAAGAAACCCAATGTGAGTTATTTCAAAGTCTTCGGTGCTAAATGTTGGATTAGAGATCCTCACCACAATTCTAAATTCGCACCGAAAGCACATGAAGGTTTTATGCTTGGTTATGTAAAGGACTCGCACACCTACAAAGTCTTCAACATCGCTCTTCACAAGATTGTTGAAACTGTAGATGTGCGGTTCGATGAAACTAATGGCTCGCAAAGAGAGCACCTACCTTCTGTGTTAGATGAACCAGCACCTGAGGATTCTATCAAGTTCAAGGCAACTGAGGATGTCATTCCTACTGAAGAATTTGCTGAAGAATTCATTCCAGTACGCGAAGAGCGTCGAGCTGACGCACCTGAAGATAATGCTGAAGACAATGGTGCTGAGGAAAATGATGAAATACCCCGACGACAACCAGCTCATCCTCGCGTTGCAAAAGAAGTACAAGTTGACAAGATCATCGATGACATTGAAGCACCAGGTCCTCTCACACGCTCAAAAGCTTCACATTTATCTAACTTTTGTGGGCACTATGCTTTTGTCTCTATCACAGAGCCCACTAAGGTAGATGAAGCATTCTTGGAGCCGGAGTGGATTCAGGCTATGCAAGAAGAACTACATCAGTTCGAGCTCAACAATGTCTGGGAACTGGTCAAACGTCCAGATCCTCCCAAGCATAATATCATTGGCACAAAGTGGATCTACCGCAACAAGCAAGATGAAAATGGCCTTGTGGTAAGGAATAAGGCACGACTGGTAGCTCAAGGCTACACATAGGTTGAAGGAATTGATTTCGATGAAACTTTTGCACCTGTTTCTAGACTTGAGGCTATTCGCATATTACTTGCTTATGCTAATCATCATAATATCATATTATATCAAATGGATGTGAAAAGTGAATTCCTCAATGGTAAGCTTGAGGAAGAAGTATATGTTGCTCAACCCCCAGGTTTTGAAGATCCAAAGAATCCTGACAAAGTCTTCAAACTTAATAAGGCCCTCTATGGCCTCAAGCAAGCCCCTCGGGCGTGGTATGATATATTGAAGGAATTCTTCGTGAAGAATGGCTTCACACCCGGTTCACTCGACCCTACTCTCTTTACTAAATGTTATGATGGTGAACTGTTTGTGTGCCAAATATATGTTGATGATATTATCTTTGGCTGTACTGACCAACGTTATAGTGATGAATTTGCCTATATGATGAGTGAAGAATATCAAATGTCTATGATGGGAGAGTTGAAATTCTTCTTAGCTCTTCAAATTCGTCAACAGCGCAATGGCATATTCATATCTCAGGAGAAATACCTCAAAGATGTACTGAGGAAATTCAGCATGCAAGATTGCAAAGGCGTCAAAATTCCTATGCCCACAAAAGGCCATCTATGCACTGATGAAAATGGTATTGACTTCGATCACAAGGTATACCGCTCCATGATTGGTTCTTTATTGTACTTATGTGCATCTAGGCCAGATATAATGCTTAGTGTTTGCATGTGTGCCCGATTTCAAGCTGCACCGAAGGAATCACACCATAAGGCTGTGAAGCATCTTCTTCGATATCTAGCTCACACACCAACACTAGGATTATGGTACCCCAAGGGCTCTGTTTTTGATCTCATTGGATATTCTGACTCTGACTATGCTGGTGATCGTGTGGACCGCAAGTCAACTTCTGGCACTTGTCATTTCCTCGGACGATCTTTGGTCTGTTGGTCCTCGAAGAAACAGAATTGCGTATCACTGTCTACCGCGGAAGCTGAATACATTGCTGCTGGTTCTTGCTGTGCTTAACTGCTTTGGATGAAGCAAATGCTCAAGGACTATGGCGTCAACGGAAGAATGTGCCTCTCCTCTGCGACAATGAGACTGCCATCAAGATTGCTCACAACCCAGTTCAGCACTCGAAGACAAAGCACATTCAGATTCGTCATCATTTTCTTCGTGATCATGTGTTGAAGTGCGACATCTCCATCGAGCACGTGAAGACTGAAGAACAGTTAGCTGATATCTTCACTAAGCCCTTGGATGAGAAGAGATTTAGCAAGTTGCGGTGTGAACTAAATATCTTAGAATCTTCGAATGTTCTTTGAAAAGGACACACATCCTAACACTTATGCAAAATTGATGACTTAGATGTGCAACACATGAAAAACGTTTTTCTTCAATCAATGAAGAATAACACTCTAAGTGTGAAGAAATTAATGAAGAATTTGATTCTCAGAACGCTACGACAATTGTATGCGGTGTCTGAAATCATGATTCTTATACGGTGGGTCACGCCACCACAAAAAGTTGAAAATCTTCAAATTGAGTTTTTTTTTCAGTTTTGAAATTCTTCAGTTTTTCAAATTCTTCAACTTTGCAAAATCTTCACTACTCCCTTCGTTTTTGTTCATTGGCTATATATATATATGAGTTTATGTCCTCTACAGCATTCACTTATAGCTATTTCTTCAAGTTGCTTTTTCTGCTAAGTGAATGTGATCGGACCCTTCCCCCTCTATGCTATACTCAACCCAATCTTTTCACAAATTCTTCATGTGCGTTCTATTTGAAACTCGTTCAAAATCTTCACTGTGTCCTTGTCAGCTGAAGAAATTGCGAACGAAACTTTAAAACAAATCTTATCCAAATTTTCGGTTTTGCCGCTCAAACTATTCCGCATCCCACGATGCATTATTCTATTCACCCACGATCGTACACGATCTCCACTACACAGTACGTGGGTGACACATGTCGTGAGAAGGAGAACAGTCAGGGGCACGTTCGTCCTAAATCTTCGGGCAAACAATTTTTCACCGTGTTTATAAATACCCCTGTCTCCTTCCTCACTTCATTTACTCCGCTCGACCTCTCTCTCCCGCTCGAGCTCCTCAAACCCTAACCCTAGTGCCACCGCTACTCCATCGTCGCCGGTGAGGAAGAGCTTCGCTGCCTCGACCTCGTCGCCGCCGTACTCAAGCCGACCGCAGAACTCTTCACTCCGCCGCCGCCGTAGCTGTCTTCCTCCGCCAAGTTAGGGCAAGGAAGATCTAACCTGACAAACTTCCCATCTGTTCTTCTCAGTTCGTCGTGTTCTTAATTTTGGGTAATTAAAAGTTACTTCTATTACTCGCTTTGATTCTCAAGCTTTCCTGAAAATCTTCAAAGGTGTTTATTCTTCAAATCTTCACACATATGAACACCACACACATCATAAGATCTTGAACTGTTTCTCTAAGAAATCATTTTCTTCAAGATTCCCTAATTGTGTGGATCTTCGATCTGTACAACTCTGGAACCTAAGACAAAAACGCTTAGTGAAATTCCTCAAGGTTCATCTGGTCAAATTCCTCAAAACTTATTCTTTTTGAAAAACCTTCTCAGAACGCATATGACCTCTCCAAATTCCTCGCACCTGTACTCTGTTCACAGGTACTCATGTCTGCTGCTGAATCACTAGGTTCTCATCAACTTAACTCATTTGCAGCGTTCCTCGAAGAAAAACTGCATACTTCTTCAGAGAACTCAATTGTTCAAATTCCTCAACTGAAGAATATGGCAGACGGTAAGAAGCCGCAGAAAGGAGGAAAGAAACCTGAGGTTATGACTGCGTTTGAAATCCCTGAGGAAATTTATGCTGACTATTGCACACCTGATGAAGCAAAATTTGGCAAAGAAAACAAAAATCAGCGCAAGGTGCGCATTCAGAAGATTGAATGGAGATGGGCAAGGGAATGGAGGGAAAACAGATATGTGTCTTCAAAGTACATGAAGAAATTCGCCCTCAACCCTCCATGCCCAAGAGCTCCATTGGCACCTGGCCAAGTAGCAGACCCCACAAGCATCAAATGTGGTGAGGACTTTCTTGAAGAATGGGCTAAGCGCCAAGCCAAATTGGCAAGACAGGCCAAGGAGGTAGTGAAGAAATTCAATGAGGATTCTGCCACTGCTACTGCTACTGAGGCCTCAGTCAAACCGAGGAAATCCATGCCAAAGAAGCCTGCTCGTAAGCCAAGTACTTCACCAACAGCGCCCTCACGGCCAAGTCCCTCAGCAGCGCCCTCACGGCAAATTCCTCACACTGCTACTACTCCACCAAAGTCCCCAGCTCATGTGCATCTGACTACATGTCAAAGGACGGCTAGTTTCTCCATTGCCTCTGGTGTTTCAGCAAGTTCCTCTGCTGCACCAAAGTCATCATCTGGCCCGACTCTGCTGAAGACCAAAGCAACAGCTGGACGAGGTCCTCGGCCAAGTCCAAAGAAGAAACAGGTCGCATTCCATGTGCCTTCTGATGATGAAGCTTCTGATGATGAACTTGCAGAAATCATCAAAGACAGACAGATGAAGGCCGCTAGAGCCAAAGGCACATTTGTGCCACTACTGTTGGATCCGAGGAAAATCCTCGATTATATTGATCTCTGGCACAAGGATCCAAACACCCCAATGCCTGATTTTCATCTGACCGCTGGACAAAGTCATATGTTGACCCATTTCATCACTGAAGAGAAATGGAAGTTTGAAAAGGCAAGAGAGATTAAGAAAGCTCAATACAGAAAGGAGAAGTTCCTGAAGAAAAACGTTGTCAGAATGACACCTGAGGAACTTCTCCAGGCTCAGTCTGAAATTCAAGCCCTCAGCAATGACTTTGATGCCTACTATGCTGATTGGCAAGGAGCCAAAGTCAGATTCGTCAACCTGACGAAGAAATTCACCAATGTTGCTACCCCAACGCAACATGAAATTCCTCAGGCTGAAGTCTCAGCTCAGCCAACTGAAGAACATGCCAACACCGCTGATGAAGTTCAGGCTGCTGATGAAAATACTAGTTCCAGGGCTGATGATCCCATTCCAGCCGCTGAAGAAATTGATAGGGCATCCACTAGTGGTGCGCCTGAAGAAACTGAAGAAGTCAGGGCGACTGCATCAATCACGCCTGAAGAAAATCAACCAGATTCCTCAGCTCCATCTCCACCTACACCAACTCCAATTATTCCATGTGCATTTGATGTGAAGAAGACCAAGGCTGCAGAGCGAGCTGCAGTGAAGAAAAGGAAGGCATCAGCTGTGTCAAACTCTTCGGCTGCGAAGAAAATGAAGCCAATGACCAGCTCACTCGAAAATCCAATTGATGCTGTTCCGATTTCCTCCATGCCATCAAACGACCTTGTTCCTTTTGGAGAAGACTATGAGATCCCAATCAGATCTGATGAAGAATATCATTCTGCTGCTTCGTCAGAGCAGATTGATGAAGAAATTGAAGTGGACGCAATCCCTTCAACGCCGGTCATTTCCTCACCTATGCCTCAGTTCACAGCTGAAGAGGCTGGTGTTGAGGAAATTGAAGATGAAGATGTGGATATTGGGTGCACCACACCTGTGAGAATGATGACTTTTGGGAAAGTCAGCATCCCAATACTCCTCTCTTCACCCCGCTCCAACAGATTCCTCAGTCCCCTGCACCAACAGTTCAAATGGGCTCTGAAGAAACTCAACCCACTCTCTCTGTGCATGAAGAAATTCCAGCCACTAGTGCTGATGAACCTGCTGCTGCTGATCCTCAGACTGCACCTGTTGAGGAACAAGAAATTCCTCAGCCTGAAGAACCTGAGCTTGTGATTCCTGAGGTGGTGATGCAACTCACTGACACCCCTCTGCCAAAGCAAAAGAATCCATTCTCAAGCAAACATAAGTTTAAGGCTGAAGATTTCTTTGCCGAGCATGTATTCTTCACTGACTATAATCCATATGATTCTGCTCGCATAAGGAAGAGGCGTTTCTGGACTGCCAGCCAAGTCAATTTCTATTCCTCGGTGCTCTTCAACAAAGACAAAGTCTTCGATCATGCACATATTCCTCATGTGGACATGGAGTCTCTGTCCGGCTTTGAGCCAGTCCTCAGTGTTCTTCACGACGCAGGACTTCTAAATTTCTGCATTGATATCTGTGACTGGAATGAAGAACTCATTCTTCAATTCTATGCAACTCTGCACATCACCGGAGACGCTGAAGACGTGAACTCCTGGGTATTAGACTGGATGTCTGAAAATACTCACTACAAGGCACCTGCATCTGAATTGCTTCGTGCTCTACCACTTAGTCCTCCACTTGATGATGCTCGTTGTATCTACAACGAACCAAAACTTTCAAATCACTATATGCAAGTGCTGATGAAGCCTTTGAAGCCAAGGCAGGCCCCACGAACCAAATTCCTCGTCAAGGAATTACTGTATGTGCCTCGGACTGTCTATCGAATTCTGACGAAGACAATGAGTCCCATCAAAGGCAACGACTCAAATGATGAAGAAGTCGTTGGCATCATGAAGAATATGCTTTTCAACATCATTCATGGCGTTCCCATCAACTTCCATGATTTCTTCATGAGGACTCTGGCCAATATTGCTATGTCACCATTCGAGCTGAAGCCCTATGCTCCTTGGATTATGAGATTCATCAGGGCAAGATCTTCACTGAATTACAAAGCTGACACTCTGAACCACGGTAGCTACTTGCCTCCCATTGAAGTCCTCAAACGGACAGTTTCATCAGCTGACGACAAAGGCAAGGCCACTGCTGTGATCGATGAAGGCATTCGTCCATTGGATGGTCAATTTTGCAAGGCTGCATCTTATTCTACCAATGACGATTCTGCCACACATGACTCTGCCGCAAATACCTCTGCCAAGCAAAATCCTCAAGCCACAGCACCCAGGGTGATGACTGACCGTGAGTTACTCCTCAGTCTTCATCAGAAGGTTGATCGCAATCATAAATGGGTCAAGCGTCAGTTTGGCTCAATTCTTCACAACATGATCTCAACACACAATGCAGTGAAGAAGAACCAATACTACCTCCATGAAACCTTCAACCGTACCTGGGCTGTTCTCTCTCATGTCTATAGCGCTGCAGATCTGAAGAATATGGGTCTCAAGGAAGAATTTGACTGGTCTGCACCTCCACCGAAGAAATTCAAGAAGGTCAAAGTTCCTTCCTTGATGGCCAGCTCTTATTCTTCATCGCGCGACACTGATGAGTATGAAGATTTGGACGACACTGCGGCAGGCCCTGCTACAACAAACAACCCCGACAACGCTGGCGCTCCTCCACCGACTTGAAATTCTTCAGGGGCGTTAGTCCTCAGTTTCAATCCTTTTGGTCATTTGATGACAAAGGGGGAGAAATCTGAGTTAGTCTTCAAGTGGGTCTATATTAAGGGCATTTTTTTAAGTTACAACTCTCGTTCTTCTGAGACTTTTATTTGGATCGAGTTGTAATCTTAAACCCGAGGGTGCACTGATACTTTTGTTGCATTATGCTCTGCATGCTTATTTCCTCGTTAATGACATTGCACGCATGCTGAATCTCATCAGGCACCATATTTCATCATGCATTTCAAATTCTTCATATTATATATCAAATGCGTGTATGAATTACAAGATATAGGGGGAGATCTCCATGATTCAACTCTTCAAATGTGCAATGCCTCAAAAGCAAATTCCTCACTATGCACATCTTCAGGGGGAGTTCTTCTATATCTTGTAATCAAATTCCTCAATATCAGTGTATACACTTCATATATTTATCCCCGTTGAAAACTTAACCTATGTTGTCATCAATCACCAAAAAGGGGGAGATTGTAAGTGCATCTAGTGCCCCTTAGTGAGTTTGGTGTATTGAAGACTTATAGGTTAAGGGACTAATGTGTTTGTGAGTGTACATAGGTCTATAAGTCTATGAGGAGTTTGATATTTACAAAAAAAGTCGGCCCCTAAAAATGAAGTTCTTTAACTGAAGACTTTGATATTCTGAAGACTTTCTGAAGACTTTGAAAGTGAAGAAATTGGTGTGACCTTGAAGACTTGGTATTCATTTGTGGAACATGAAGCGTAAAGACTTTTGTTTTTGTAGTTTCATTTTCTCCTTCTTGAGTCATAGGAAACACCGTACTGTTAAAGGGGGTCGAGGAAATACTAAGGAAAAATTTCCATGTGATGCTCAACTCAAAATCCTACACCTACCAATCCCTTCGAGTGAAGCCTTTGGAAATCTCATACAGTTCAGTCACTTTCTTCAGTGACAGAGACGAAGTTCTTCTGATCGATGATGAATTTGTTCTGACTGAGGAGTTAGGAATTCGCCAGTGCGAATTACCTACACAGTGAGGAACATGATAGCCCTGAGGAATTTGAGATTCAAATTTCCGACCGTTGCTATGCTGCGCGCCAGCTGTCCCAAAATATCTTATCCACCTAACGGTCATATCATTGAGGGGCATTTATGTCTTATCATGTCGGGTTGCTCCCTAGGCTATAAATAGCCGCCCCCTACAACCACTAGCTGGTTGGCTGCTCGGAGAGAACTTGACACTTGTCATTTGAGAGCAACCCATCCTCCGAGGACTTTGAGCGAAAATCATCAAGTGAGGAAAATCCCAAACCCAAACACCTACAAACCCCAAAGTGATTGAGCATCACTGAAGAAATTGATCCTGCGTGGATCCGACGCTTGTTACCTTTGAAGACTGTGCTTCTTCCAGACGGTTAGGCGTCAAGGTCTAGAGCATCCAAGAGGAATTGTGGATCACCGAGTGACCAAGTCTGTGAAGGTTTGGAAGTCACCTGAAGACTTACCAAGAGTGATTGGACGAGGTCTGCGTGACCTTAGTTCAAGGAGAATACGATGAGGACTAGGTGCCCTGAGCTGCGTGCTCAGAGACTGGGTGTCCAGGACTGTGTGTCCTCGAGTTTAAATACCCAGCCGCCCCAACCAGACGTAGAACTGAGACAGCAGTTGGAACTGGTCTACCAAATCATTGTCTTCACCAACCTAACTGGTTCTATTTCCTCAACCCTTTCATTTCCTCATTACTGTGTTGAGTGTTTGTTCATATCTGTGTTTCAAGACTTTGACTGAAGACTTTCTCAATTTCCTCAGTTCAATTTCTTCAGTCTGTTTGTCTTCATCTTGTGTTATCCTGTGACTACGCTTTCTGTACTCTATGCTAGTCTTCATTTCATCATGATGACCATGCTTGTATTCTGTTATGCTTAGTTATGAGTACTTATTCCGCTGCTAATAGTTCTTCGCTAAGGAATTTCCTCACCGGCAAATTCCTCGGTAAAGAATTCATAAAAATCGCCTATTCACCCCCCCTCTAGTCGACATAACGCACTTTCAAGAACCAAGATTATTGAAAATTCTGAAGAAGCACCATGCTGCTATTGGATATACTCTTAATGATCCTAAGGACATTAGTCCCACTCTCTGTTAGCACAAGATTAATATGAAACCTGATGCTAAACCCGTTGTTGATCACCAACGACGTTTAAATCCTAAAATGAAAGAAGTGGTAAGAACTGAAATACTGAAGCTTCTGGAAGCAGGTATAATCTATACCATAGCTGATAGTAGATGGGTAAGTCCTGTTCATTGTGTCCCTAAGAAGGGAGCTATTACTGTTGTTCCTAACGATAAAAATGAACTCATTCCACAAAGAATTGTTACTGGCTATAGGATGGTAATTGCTTTTAGAAAATTAAATAAAGCAACTAGAAAAGATCATTACCCCTTGCCTTTTATTGATCAAATGCTAGAAAGATTATCAAAGCACACACACTTTTGTTTCCTTGATGGATATTTTGGTTTTTCTCAAATACTTGTTTCAGAACGTGATCAAGAGAAAACCACCTTTACTTGCCCTTTTGGAACTTATGCTTATAGACGTATGCCTTTTGGTTTATGCAATGCACCTGCTTCCTTTCAAAGATGTATGACTGCCATTTCTCTGATTTTTGTGAAAAGATTGTTGAGGTTTTCATGGATGATTTTTCTGTTTACAAAACTTCTTTTGATGATTACTTAAGCAACCTTGATCGAGTTTTGCAGAGATGCGAGCAAACTAGTCTTGTCTTGAATTGGGAGAAGTGCCACTTTATGGTTAATGAAGGTATTGTATTGGGTCATAAAATTTCTGAACAAGGTATTGAGGTGGATAAAGCTAAGGTTGATTCAATTGAGAAAATGCCATGTCCCCGAGATATCAAAGGTATTCGTAGTTTCCTTAGTCATGTTGGTTTCTATAGGAGGTTTATTATAAACTTCTCTAAAATTTCTAGGCCTCTTACAAATCTGTTACAAAAGCATGTTCCATTTGTTTTTGATGATGATTGTGTAGAAGCCTTTGAAACACTTAAGAAAGCCTTAACTTCTACACCTATTGTTCAACCACCTGATTGGAACTTGCCTTTTGAAATTGTGTGTGATGCTAGTGATTATGTCGTTGGTGCTATTCTAGGACAAAGAGTTGATAAGAAATTAAATGTTATTCATCATGCTAGCAAAACTCTAGATAGTGCCCAAAGAAATTATGCTACTACCGAAAAAGAACTTTTAGCATTTGTGTTTGCTTTTGACAAATTCAGATCTTACATTGTTGACTCTAAAGTTATTGTTCACTCCGATCATGCTATTATTAAATATCTTATGGAAAAGAAAGATGCTAAACCTACTCATTAGGCGGGTTCTCCTACTACAAGCATTTGATTACGTATAACTGATAGAAAAGGAGCTGAGAACCCCGTAGGTGATAACTTGTCTAGGTTAGAAAATATTCTTGATGACCCACAACCAATTAATGATAGTTTCCCTGATGAATAACTAGCTGCAATAAATGTCTCTCATAGCACTCCTTGGTATGTTGACTATGTTAATTATATTGTTTCTAAATATATATACCACCTAGTTTCACATAGCAACAAAAAAAAGTTCTTCTAGGATTTAAGACATTACTTCTGGGATGACCCACATCTTTATAAAGAAGGAGTAGATTGTATTATTATACATTGTGTACCTGAGCATGAACAGGGACAAATCCTACAGAAATGTCACTTCGAAGCTTATGGAGGGCATCATGCGGGAGATAGAACTGCTCACAAGGTGTTGTAATCTGGTTTTTATTGGCCTACTCTCTTCAAGGATGCCAGTAAGTTTGTTTTATCTTGTGATGAATGTCAAAGAATTTCTAATATTGGTAAGCGTCAGGAAATGCCTATGAATTATTCTCTCGGTGTTGAACCATTTGATGTTTGGGGTTCGATTACATGGGACCTTCTCCTTCCTCTAATGGGTATACACATATTTTGGTTGCTGTTGATTATGTTACTAAGTGGGTAGAAGCCATTCCAACTAGTAGTGCTGATCGCAACACCTCTATTAAAATGCTTAAGGAAGTTATTTTCCCAAGGTTTGGAGTCCTTAGATATTTAATGACTGATGGTGGTTCACATTTTATTCATGGTGCTTTCTGTAAAATGCTTGCTAAGTATGATGTTAACCATAGAATTGCATCACCCTATTATCCTCAATCTAGTGGTCAAGTTGAACTTAGCGATAGAGAAATACAACTAATACTTCAAAAAACCGTTAATAGGTCCTGAAAGAATTGGTCAAAGAAATTAGATGATGCACTTTTGGCCTACCGAATAACATATAAAAATCCCATGGGTATGTCTCCTTATAAAATGGTTTGTGGAAAGCTTGTCATTTGCCTCTTGAGTTAGAACATAAAGCATATTGGGCAATTAAAGAACTCAACTATGATTTCAAACTTTCCGGTGAAAAGAGATTATTTGATATTAGCTCACTAGATGGATGGAAAACCCAAGCTTATGAAAATGCCAAATTATTTAAAGAATTCAAAAGTGTGAGTTCAAAGTTGGAGAATATGTTCTTTTGTACAACTCTCATTTTAGATTCTTTGCAGGTAAACTTCTTTCCAAATGGGAAGGACCTTATGATAAATAATGACGAAGGTAGTAACCCAAAGGTTGTCTATGGGCAAAGAATGAAACATTATATCTCATGTACTCCCATTAATGTTGAAAGCAACATTATCCAAACTATGACACCGGAGGAAGATATAAAAGAATCCTTCCGGAACACTCCAGAATTGTGAAAAAAAGAGGAGGTAAGTGATATGTAAATAAACGGACTCCAAAAAATCTGAAAAAATATTTTCTGTCAATTTTGGAATATATTAAAAATTAGGAAAATAAGAAACAACCAGGAAGGAAACCCTGGTGGGCACAAGCCAGGCACGCCCAGGTGGGTTGTGCCCACCTCGTGTACCTTTCGAACTCTGTTTTTCTCTCGTTTGCTTGTTTCCCAAGAAAAAAATCTTTATATACCCCCTGAACCTATTGACCACCGCATCACGGAGAAATCTTCTGTTTTCTTTCTTGTTGTTTTCTGTCAGATCTGTCAAGTCAGGCATCATGTCTTCTCCCTCCTCCAATGATGAATAAGGTGATGCTTGGTTGCTTCAGGTGGAGTTCAAGGGGGAGGGAGTTGAGGAGGTTGCTATCCGTGTCAAAACCGGCGGATCTCGGGTAGGGGGTCCCAGACTGTGCGTCTAAGGCTAATGGTAACAAGAGGCGGGGGACACAATGTTTACCCAGGTTCGGCCCTCTCTATGGAGGTAATACCCTACTTCCTGGTTGATTGATCTTGATGATATGAGTATTACAAGAGTTGATCTACCACGAGATCATAGAGGCTAAACCCTAGGAGCTAGCCTATTATTATGATTGTTGTTGTCCTACGGACTAAACCCTCCGGTTTATATAGACACTGGAGGAGGCTAGGGTTACACAAAGTCGGTTACAGAGAAGGAAATCTACATATCTGAATTGCCAAGCTTGCCTTCCATGCAAAGGAGAGTCCCACCCGGACACGTGATGAAGTCTTCAATCTTGTATCTTCATACTCCAACAGTCCGGCACATGTACATAGTCCGGCTGTCCGAGGACCCGCTAATCCAGGACTCCCTCAGTAGCCCCTGAACCAGGCTTCAATGACAATGAGTCCGGCATGCAGAATGTCTTCGGCATTGCAAGGCGGGTTCCTTATTCGAATACTCCAAGGAAGATCTTGAACACAAGGATCGTGTCCGGCACTGCAAAACAAATTCCACATACCACCATAGAGAGCACAATATTCCACAAATCAAATCTGCTGACAACTTTTCATAGCGTGACATTGTCGGCGTTCTGGGAACAGGGGTCCCCAGACTTGCCTGCCTGTGGCCTGCGGCATGGCTCAAGCAGTGGCCCAGTGCGGCCCACCTTTATCAGCTCAAGCTCAAGACCCTCGCGAGGGGCCAAACCTTGCGGGGCGGACGACAGGAAGCTTCCTCAGGAGCAGCCTCGTCAGGCAGGCTCGCAAGGAGGCGGAGAGATCAAGGCAGGGGTACCTCGCGAGGTGCCCGTGACGCATGCCATGACGATCGAGGCCAGGCGGGCGCCGGCCTGCGCAGTGTCCTTGTTTCCTCTTTGGTGCAAAGGGGGCAAGCACATCCCAAGGCATCAGGCAAAGGCTACCGTTTCAGTACAACAAGACCAAGACCAACAGAGCGGCAGGATGGAGGTCACCGTGGAGCCCAGGATGGCGTCACCGTCAGAGTCTTTGACAGTCGAAGACCAACTTTAGTCAGGATAAGTGTACCGGATGTTCCCTTCAAAATGCCCAATTGTTGGCGCCCTTCCCGCTCAATATTTAGGAAGAGGACCAGGGCCTCTCTCTATATATAGGGCTAGCCACCATAGTATAGAGGCATCTGGAATCGACCCCTCCAAAGGGACAACACCACCACAAGAACATCCCTCGCGAGGCTGTTCTTCCCTTGTACCGTTCAACATCAGACCCTGAGGCAATCCACCACACCACACACTGGAGTAGGGTATTACACCACAATGATGGCATGAACCAGTATAAATCTCGTGTCCCTTGTGTGTTCATCTTGCTAGCCTAGATTCTTTGCGAGGCTTCGAGACGTGAGTTGGTAGAGGAGAGATCTTCGCGCGCACCCCAGAGTTCAAACCTCAAGGGTCTGCCGGAACCGAAATACGACATTTGGCACGCCGGGTAGGGGTGTGCCGGAATCCCTTCCTCCACCACCTCGCGCTCCATCGCCTTGCCATCTCCATGTCCAGCGACCCGACGACCAACGCCGACCGCTGGACAGCGTGGCCTGCCCACGCCGCGCCGCCTGTCCAAGGCGACCTCAACCTCATGCCCCAGGCAGCTCGCGCTCCGCAGGGTGTTGTGGGGCACGGGCGATGCGGCCAGGTGCCGCCGGCACTCACACCGCGGTAGGTGCGATCAATAGCGAGGGCCTCAAGCCATGCCGCCGCCACATTGCCGCACACCCGACGGGAGCAGGCAAACTCAAAGGCCGCACTCACGGTGGCCCGAGAGCTGCTACAGTGCAGGCTGCAGGAGGGCGGCCACGACATGCTGTTGGAACATGTTGCCGAGCTCCTGGACACTGCCGCCTCAGGAGCACCTCCCTTCTGCGTCCAACTGCCACCCCAGATCCAGGGCGGGCCGTATGGTAGCCCCATACGTGCCCGCACAGCTCCAGGCGCATCCCAAGGCCTCCTCATCGCCAACTTGGCCGTCAGCGCCAGGCAATGTGCCGTGTCGGCTCCACCTTCGGCCGGTGTGGGAGTGCTCGCCTCAGCCTACGGCCTAGGCGAGCCATCACACTACCACCCCCAAAGGCCTTGCCATAGTGCCCGTCTGGGGCGCCTCCGAAAGCGTCGCTGGCATCACTGGCACCATCACCGCTGTCACCATCACCGTCATCGGCACCATGCTCATTCACAATGCAACCTTCATCAGCAGTCACGATCATGCCATCATTGTCAAAGGCGAAGGCCCTAACGAGGGTGTCCACGTTGTCCTCCACCCACTGCGCCAGATCGCCTCGAATGGCTATGGGCACCAGTGCGATGGCGGCATCAAAATCGAAGTGGGGACCTCGGTCCTGAAGATAGCTGAAGACACGGGAGAAGGCACGCCCAAGCAGGGCTTGACTCCTCTCCTCAACAAGCCAGTGGGTCCTGTCGGAGCGGGCCTCCAGCTGCGTCACCACGTCCGTGAAGAACCGAAGGTTCCCAACGTAGTTGATTACACGAGGTTCCACAACAGCCGCCTCGCAGATGTTGCCCAGGGCCGCATTGGACCTCTCCCTGAGGGTTCGGAGCGTGGGGCCATGCACGTGCTCCAGAGTCTGCCACTGGAGGATCTCATCCTTGTTCCGCCGTGCAATGGCCTTGGCGCCATCAACCCTTTGTTGGAGAAGAAGCAGCTCGGTGCGGGAAGAGGCCAGCTCCGCCTGCGCTGCGCCAAGGGCGGCTATGGAGGAATCCGGACGCCGCGTCGCTTCAGCCAGCTTGGCCCTGAGGGCAGCGGTCCTGCCCTCAGCTTCGGCCCTGACCAGCTCCAACCTCCCTTCGTACTCGCACTTAAGATTTAGGCAAGCTTCTGCCACGCGGTGATTGACCTCTTCCTGGACTCGGGCCTCCCTCGCGCCGACATCATCCTCCGCCTGGGTCACCTGGCGCTCCCTCATCTCCAACCGCTCGAGGTCGAGGTTGCGCTAGGTAGCCTCCAGCGCCAGCACCTTCTCGCGCCTCAGTAGCTCCGCCTCGTCAACGGGTGCCCCCTTCAGCGACACAAGGGCAGCCTGACGCAGCTCCACCTGCCACTCCAGGGAGTTTCTCCAGGCTTGGAGCTCCCGCACGCGCTCCTCTGCAGCCTTGCACCGTCGGTCTGCTTCCTGGGCCTCCTCGACAGCTTTGGAGCAGGCCTCCCGCGAGGCCGCCAGCGATGCTTCGGCCTTCGCATTTTCAAGGTCATGCTGGTGACGCGCAAGGTTGACGGCCACCTTGAGCTTGTGCCTCTCATCAGCAAGGCGCAGGCCTTCGGCCTCAAGGCGTGCATCCTCGCTAGCAAGCTCCACGCCGAGCTGATTCACCGCGTCCGCCGCCTTCTGAAGATACTCTCGACGAAGGGCGCTGCGCTCCCGAGCGCGCCTGAGCACGTCTTCCACATCGTCCTCCGCCCCTGACGCATGCGGAGGGACCTGAGGCGGCACGCCCCCTCTCGGCAGGGGGCTTGGGGCTGGCGCCCCCGCGATCGCCGGACGAGCCCCGCTAGGGATCCAGCTTGGCGCCGGTCCATCCCCTGAGGAGGAACTCAAGATCAACCTCAGCCAGTCGCTATACACGATTAGGGGAGGAGCGCGGGGCAAGCTAGCTGAGCCACAGGAGAGCTCGCGAAGGAGGGGCAGCAGGCACGCAGGCTCAAGATACCCCGCGGGTCATCCCATTTCTCCAACAGGCCCCGCGGCGAGGGCGGTACTCAAGCTCGGGGCGCTCAAGATTGGTGGTGAAGGCGAAGCTTGAGGAGATGGCTCCTCGGTCGTCTCCATGAGCTCAGCAGGAAGGGCCCTGAAAGGCCACAATCAGCTGAAGGAAACAGTGGGGTAGGGAACCGAGAGAAAAGGGAACTTACTTGTCGATGGTGAAGTACTTCCTGCACTTCAGCGGGCGGCAAGGGTGATCATTGCCACCCGAGGCCTCCTTCCTCTTGCGGAGGGCCTCGAAGTCTACGCGGAACCGGCCTAAGCTCTTGACGCAAGGGTCAGCCCGTGGCATGGAGGAAGCGTCAAGGTGACCAGCGCCAAGGGAGCCGGACTGGGGGACGCCACCTGGCGCCGCCTCGTGAAGATCAGCCGGGGCCTCGGCAGCGCCGACCTCAGGAGCCACAGGCCGCAACTCCTCATCTGCCACCACTCCAGGACACACCTCGGGAGATGACGCCTCGGGAGCCCCGCGCGGCACCGACATCTCAATGTCGCCCCCCTCAGCCCTCGTCGGTTCTTGTCTCCCTGCTCCATCACCTGAGGCGGGACCGCCGTGGGCAACCGGAAGAGCGACCACAGCAACTGTGTTCTCACGGGGCCCCGTGAGGCCGGCCGGGCGCAACCCCCATTCGTCGAAGCTAGGCATCTGCCTCACAAAATCGGCTTTGCCCGAGCAAAGGTACAAGAGGGCGGCACCGTGTCGAAGGCTGCCTGGAGAAGGGTCGCCAGTCAAGGCCCTTAGCACCGTCCTCAGCGCTTTGGGCGCCAGATCCTCCTCCTGGACTCTCATGCGGTCTCTGTGCCCCGCAAAGGCCCACATCCAACGGGAGTGGCACTGGAGAGGATCAATGCGGCGTTGAAGGAACTCCTTCACCACCTTGGGCGCCATCACATCGAGCGCCCTCAAACTCTTGAAGCGACGCCAGACGAAGGCGAGCCGGGGGCTCGTGAGCATCTCATGATCGCAGCTTGAGTTGGGAACAGCGGGCGAGGTCGGGAGCGAGAGCAGGGGGCTGGGCACCCTGACATCCACATACAGCCACCGCTCTCGGAACCTGGCCGCAGGAGGAGGAAGGCCGAAATCGATCCCTGAACCAGCCGTATCTGGCACGGCGAGGAAGCTCACACACCCTGAGCATTGAGTGGGGTCACTCAGGCGCAAAGAGAAGAAGTGGCGCAAGAGGGCAACGGAAGGAGGAATGCCCACCATGGCCTCTCAAACAAAGGCGAAAACAGCGAGGAGAGTAATGGATTCAAGACCCAAGTGCATCATGTGGATCTGATAATTGGATAGCACCACATTGAAGAAAGCAGAAAAGGGGGGAACCAAACCCGCCCACAGGGCGTCAGCGAAGAATCTGACCTCCGTGACGACCCTATTGAAGGAGGCGTGAGATGCAGGCCAAACCGTCATCCTCCTGCACTCGTGAAGACGGAGGCGAGAGCAGAGCGGACCTTGTCCAAGGCTTCGGGATAGAGTATGATTGACCGGTCGACGGCGGGAGCCACTGCCGGAGGCAAGCAGGGTGCAGGCGCGGGCTTCTTCCCCCTTTCCTTTTTCGTTGGCGCCATGACGACAGGAGAGGGGGGAGAGCTCGGGTTGGATTGGAAATGGAGGCTAGGGCTCGAGGAAGGAGGAAGGACAGGGAGCGCGCGAATGACGAAAGGGGAGTAACTGTGTGCAACCACGAGTCCGCCTAGCTGGGCGCGTAATGAGGGGCGTGGGGAAACGGAGACGCCCACGTCCAATCAACCACCACGCGGCACCCAAGGCTGCAAGCTATTGGGGCCCTCGGCGCTTCACACTTGCCCCTTCGCTTCTCTACTAAGCCAAGTCCGGGCGCGCCTTGGGCCCGGGGGCTGCTGTCGGCATTCTGGGAACGGGGGTCCCCAGACATGCCTGCCTGCGGCCTGCGACGTGGCTCAAGCAGTGGCCCAGTGTGGCCCACCTTCATCAGCTCAAGCTCAAGACCCTCGCGAGGGGCCAAGCCTCGCGGGGCGGACGACAGGAAGCTTCCTCAGGAGCAGCCTCGTCAGGCAGGCTCGCGAGGAGGCGGAGAGATCAAGGCAGGGGTACCTCGCAAGGTGCCCGTGACGCAAGCCATGATGATCGAGGCCAGGCAGGCGCCAGTCGGGCGCCGGCCTGCACAGTGTCCTTGTTTCCTCTTTGGTGCAAAGGGGGCAAGCACATCCCAGGGCATCAGGCAAAGGCTACCGTTTCAGTGCAACAAGACCAAGACCAACAGAACGGCAGGATGGAGGTCATCGTGGAGCCCAAGACGGTGTTACCGTCAGAGTCTTTGACAGTCAAAGACCAACTTTAGTCAGGATAAGTGTACTGGATGTTCCCCTTCAAAATGGCCAATTGTTGGTGCCCTTCTCGCTCAATATTTGGGAAGAGGACGAGGGCCTTTCTCTCTATATATAGGGCTAGCCACCATAGTATAGAGGCATCTGGAATCGAGCCCTCCAAAGGGACAACACCACCACAAGAACATCCCTCGCGAGGCTGTTCTTCCTTGTACTGTTCATCATCAGCCCTTGAGGCAATCCCCCACACCACACACTGGAGTAGGGTATTACACCACAATGGTGGCCTGAACCAGTATAAATCTCGTGTCCCTTGTGTGTTCATCTTGCTAGCCTAGATTCTTTGCGACACTTCGAGACGTGAGTTGGTAGAGGAGAGATCTTCGTGCGCACCCCAGAGTTCGAACCCCAAGGGTCTGCCGGAACCGGAAATCCGACAGATATCACACCGCGGCACGGTCATTATACAAACCGTTTTTCTCAACCTGCTACTGCACGTCTTGCGAGGCAGTTTTATTGGCACGTCTTGTCGAAGCAGAGATCGTGTTCCCCTTATCATGGGATTCTCATCAATACGGGCATGGGTAACCCAACTGTGTCGTTAGTATGACTCCTCGGTTTTAGGCAAGTTCCAATTGGCCACGCGGAGGACGCTTGATATTCACCCTCTTTATAAAGAGGTCAAGATATGTCCTTTTCTTTCCATGCCTGATCCTTCCCTTCCCCTACCTTGGGTTTCAACACCCAAGGTTCAGTTTAATTGCTCCAGACCTTCAACCATGTCCGGATCCAACCTTCAAGGCCGGTGGATGGCCTCTTCTGTCACAGAGGAAGACATCAAGAAGCTTTGGGAGGCTAGTTATCTGACCGCCGAAATCCTTCACCGGCTACCTGCTCAAGGGCAGGTTATCCCCACTCCCGAACCCGACGAGAGTGTTGTATTTGTTTCCCACTTCTTCTGAGGGCTAGGCTTTAGTATTGATCCCTTTGTTAGAGGGCTTATGTTCTATTACGGGCTACATTGTCATGATCTAGCTCCAGATTCCATCATTCACATCTTGTAGTTTATAATCGTGTGTGAGGCCTTCCTCCGCATTACCCCACACTTCGGCTTATGGCTCAAGACCTTCAATGTGAAGCCGAAGGTGATCGACGGACGACACACGGAATGCGGAGGTGCTATAATAAGCAAAGGCTCCAACGCTCCATGGCCAAAGGGTTTCTTCCCGGAGGTGTCCGGCCTATGGCAACGGGAGTGGTTTTACATCACAGCACCCCGAGGTAGAAAGTGGGCAGCCGCCCCAGCCTTTCGCTCTGCCCCTCCACCTCAACTAGCATCATGGGTCAACAAGGGGCTGGACTGGGGGCCAGCTAATGACGTGTTGACATTGCGAAGCCGCATCCGATATCTCCTCAAGAGGGACAGCAGTCTCGTCAAAGTAATTCAAGTAATGTTAGTTTGTCGGGTCCTGCCATCCCAACGCCGATCTCTCCGCATGTGGGAGTTCAACCCGAAAGGACCATGAACCATTCAACAGTTCTTCTGTGTGACGCTCGAAGGGATGTATCGATTATTCTTCGGATCACGAATAAAGTGTCCGGACACCACCGAGGATGCGGGCCTCAACTGCAACCGTCCAGATACCCTAGTAAGTAACTCCGCGACCAAACATGCTGTCATTATATTTGTCAAAACATTATTCTGAAAAGTAACCCTCGGCCAGGACTGGATAAGAAAGGTGGAGAGGATCAGGTGTTCGGACCCTCTTCCTGAAGGCTCACCAGATCCTGTACTAACCAGGATGCTGGCTCGCGCACCTTATCAAGTGCCATCAGGAGAAGATGAGGGGAGGAATAGAGAAGCCAAGAACGGGCTTCATATGTTACACATCCTAACCGGGGGAATTAGTGCCTCCGTGTTGGAGGGTGATCGGGGAGGTGAATCTAGAATCTCTTCTCCCCACGGGAAGAAAAGGACCGCCTCTGAAGACTTGGAAACAGAAGTTTCCAAACGAGGGAAGAAACCTTCACCAGTGGGCCCTGCCTCGGAGGGCATCCTTACCGCACAACACCCACAAGGGGGGCAGCCTTCAACCGAGCCGTAAGTAAACAAAGGCACTTCAGTAAATATGCCCTCCTCTTTTCCTGAGAATAACAACCGAGACATATGTTTTGCAGTCCAGCTCGTAGCCCTTCTTAGCAATGTTCGTCATCAGGGGATCTTCTTCCGGAGATGATGGAGAGCGAAACGCCTCCTCCTGCTTCCCCGCCCCATGAGGCGGACGACCCTGAGGTGTCGTCTCGGAGGATTTCTCCTGATCCACAAAGGCCAGAAGGTAACGCTTCGGCCGCCCGAAGTCCGGAGTTCTCGGCTCCTAAGGACACCAACAGAAAAAGCCCAAGAGTGTCCGACGTACAACTGGACACATTGATGGGTCTTCTAGAGCAAGCGGCTATCTCAGAGGCACATCGTACCTTAATGGGTACGGTGGTTGAGAGGATTTTATCCGCAAAAAGCGGGTTCAATGAAGCTTTTACGAGCCTGCTAAGAGGCTTTGAGGTACACAAAGTAATATATATATTTTTGACTATACCGCATACGCAAGGTGTGCTTTGTATGGATAGTATCCCCTGAGACTCTGGTTGCCGTCCAAACACGGCGAGCATAGGATCATAGTCTCAGTAATGATAGCGCTCCTTTCGTGCGCAGGCAGCTGCAGATCCGGCGGCTGACCGAACAGCTGAATTTGACGAATTGAGGCGGCAACTTGACGTGGCGGATGTGGACATCATGCTTGTTAACAAGCGGCTTGACGAGGCACAGGGTATGTATATTCGGGTGGTCTGCAAATATTAAGAAAAGCATGATGCTAGTATTTATAGCTTGCTTTGACTGCAGATGGATCTGCCACCGTGGAGACCCTTCGAGCAGAACTTGCCCGAACCAAGGAGTGAGCCCGAGAAGTGATGCGGCTGCCCAGAAGGCAGCCGAAGAATTAAAAGCCGAATAGGTTGCGCATCGCCAAAGTGAGGATAAAATAGCCAACATGGCTATTGAGCTAAAAAATGCGCCAACCGATATGAGCTTCTCGAAAAGGAAAACCAAATGAAAACGGCTGACCTAGAGAAGGCCTTGCAAGAAGCAAAGGGGACTCGCTCTGAAGTCAGAGCGGCGCGGGAGGAGCTTCGGCAAGCCGTGACATCGCGGCTGTGAAGCCCTTTTCATTGCGAACGAAGTTCGGCGATCCGAAATATGCTCCTCTGGATCAATTGTGGAGTTCTGTAGACGCATACTTGGATTTAAAAAAGAGTGTTGCTGATGCGATGGAGTATTTCAAGGATCGGTAAGATCATGAGGTGGAAATATTGTTCTGGTCACAGTTCAGTGCTCCAAAGCGTCCGCTGCTATTGAATGAGCAAATGGCCGAGTGGCCGAGCTCCATAGGTTATCCGGACTTGCCATGAAGGCTGTCGTGGATCATCTGTAGCCGAAGGAACCGAGCCCGGGTAGTTATTTTGGTTTGGTGCAATGATTTCTTCGTGCTATGCCGCATATCGACGCTGTCAAGAGGTCGGCATGCATAGAGGGTGCACGGCTGGCTCTTGCCCGTGTTAAGACATATTGGGCGAAGATGCAGGCCATCGTTGTTGCAACCAGGGGTCCGCCCGAGGGTCAGGACTCGCCTGAGCACTATTTTGAAGAAGTCCTAGAAGGTGCCCGTTTAATATAGGCTCAATACTCAAAGAATACCATGTTCCGGTGACATTTATCTTGATTGTAAAAACAATGCTTTTTTGATAATAAAGGTTGTGTTTATACTTTTGCCCGTAAAGTATTGTAGTGCTTCTTGTGCGGCCGTTTATGTACATATGTATATAACCTGAAAGATTGCAGTCGTCGGCTTCAGACCCCACGCATATAATGTGGGGGTGTTTGGTAAAGTGCATAAACACACTTGATCCAATGTCTTGGTCCGTTAAAGAGGTGATAGCGCGGTGAACAAGGCAACCAGACTATATAGCTTCAATACTTTCACTTAGCCATAGGAGTTTGATGGTGGGGCTACTATATAGCCCTTGGTATGTACGCGCTCATTCGAATATGGTGCGTGTACATACGTGACCGCGAAACCGGTCCTTTGTTAATGCGGAGGAATCGCGAAGATTCCGCTGGGTCATCGAGTGGTTGACCAGTCTCTCGCTTTATCATGACAGTCAGTTTTTGGCTTTCTCTACTGGGGTGCTCATCTAGATGAACCAGGGCACAATCGCAGTAGTTCTCTCGGTGCCACCTTAGCCGATAGAGCGCAACGTAAGGTAGCAAAACACGGGAGTTGGGAAAACCCAACTATTGACCAAAGACATGATTCAGAGCTGATGCATATAAGGCCAAACTCGCGACGCCGAACACTCCCGAAGGTATTCGGACTTTTCAACATATAATGGGCTGCGTATCGCCCTGGATAATGAACCTTGAATTTCCAGGTATGTGTGTTAGTCCGGCGTGACAAAAGAGCGGCCGTGGTGAGAGCATAGTTCTCAAAAACACATTGATTGATGCCCTTGTAATGTCTATTTTAGAACGGCGAATAGTAAACTTGCCAATAATGCCGATCAAGAAGGTTTAAGCCAACAAGAGATGATAGAAAAGGTTTACACAGGGTCTTAATCTAAAAAAGAAACCTTTGAACGGGGCCCTGCTGCACGTCTGCGCCTTTGTCTCCGTTGTGCCGTATCCTGGAAGGGTGTAGCACCATGGTCATCTGTAAAGAAAAAAGGAAAAGCCCAGGTGAAAGAATCTGGTGTGACCGTGCAGAAAGTTGGTTACTCTTAGTGAACCATGAGAATTCAATTTCTTGAGTGTAAATAGGATTCAGCCGAACTCTGGATTCTTTTCGTGCGGACAGCCCCTAGCACCACATGTGGGGGTATACCCGTAGTCAAGCTCAGGTTTATCTGGGATGCTACAAATAATGGTGGGTAGAACACGTCTAGCCGTGTCCACGGTCTTCAACGACCGATTAGTTACTTGGGTTGGTGAGGTCGGTCAGTAGTTCGGCTGCTGGAGCCGCCACATATTCTTCCGCACGTAGGGAGCGCTTTGTATTTCTGCTAATTGTGATGACGCCACGTGGACCGGGCATCATAAGTTTAAGATAAGCATAGTGCGGAACTGCATTGAAACGAGTGAAGGCCATTCTTCCGAGTAGTGCATGGTAGCCGCTTCAGAATGGAGCGATGTCGAAGATTAGTTCTTCGCTTTGGAAGTTGTCGGGAGAACCGAATACAACCTCTAATGTTAGAGAGCCCGTGCAGTGGGCCTCTACGCCTGGTATTACTCCTTTAAAGGTAGTACTGCTTTGGCTAATTCTTGACGGGTCTATCCCCATTTTGCGGACAGTGTCCTGATATATCAGATTAAGACTACTGCCGCCGTCCATGAGGACTCAGGTGAGATGGTACCCGTCAATTATTGGGTTAAGCACCAAGGCAGCCAAACCTCCATGTTGGATACTAGTCGGATGATCCCTGCGATCGAAAGTGATCGGGCAGGCCGACTGAGGGAGTCCCGGATTAGGGGGTGTCTGGATAGCCGGACTATGACCTTTGGCCGGACTCCCGGACTATGAAGATACAAGATTGAAGATTTCGTCCCGTGTCCGGATGGGACTTTTCTTGGCGTGGAAGGCAAGCTTGGCGATACGGATATGTAGATCTCCTCCCATTGTAACCGACTCTGTGTAACCCTAGCCCTCTCCGGTGTCTATATAAACTGGAGAGGTTTTAGTCCGTAGGACGAACAACAATCATACCATAGGCTAGCTTCTAGGGTTTAGCCTCTCTGATCTGGTGGTAGATCTACTCTTGTACTACCCATATCATCAATGTTAATCAAGCAGGAGTAGGGTTTTACCTCCATCGAGAGGGCCCGAACCTGGGTAAAAACATCGTGTCCCTTGTCTCCTGTTACCATCCGCCTAGACGCACAGTTCGGGACCCCCGACCCAAGATCCGCTGGTTTTCACACCGACATTGGTCTTTCATTGAGAGTTCCTTTGTGTCGTCACCTTTAGGCCCGATGGCTCCTCCGATCATCAACAATGATGCAGTCCAGGGTGAGACTTTTCTCCCCGGGCAGATCTTCGTATTCAGCGGCTTTGCACTGCGGGCTAATTCGCTTGGCCATCTGGAGCAGATTGAAAGCTACGCCCCTGGCCATCAGGTCAGATTTGGAAGTTTGAACTACACGGCTGACATCCGCAGAGACTTGATCTTCGATGGATTCGAGCCGCAGCCGAGCGCGCCGCACTATCCTGACGGGCATGATCTAGCTTTGCCGCCGGACAGTGTACAGAAGGCCGCTCAGGTGTCCGCTCGGACCCTTAGTTCGGAGCGGACTGCACCAATCGAGGACGGATGGTTGGACACCGCCTCGAGGGCTGCAATCTCTACGGTGATCTAGCCGAATACCAGCCTTGTCCTTTGCGAAGATCGTGACTCCAAGGTGTCGGACTACTTTCCGGACTTCGAATCTTCTACACCCCTTCCGATCGAACCCAATTGGGCTCCGATCACGGAGTTCACCGCCGCAGACATCTTTCAGCACTCGCCCTTTGGCGACATCCTGAATTCACTAAAGTCTCTCTCTTTATCAGGAGAGCCATGGCCGGACTATGGTTAGCAAGGTTGGGATGCGGACAACGAAGAAATTCGAAGCCCACCCACCACCCACTTCGTAGCCAATGTCGATGATTTAACTGACATGCTCGACTTCGAATCCGAAGACATCGACGGTATGGACGCCGATGAAGGAGACGACCAAGAACCAGCGCCTATAGGGCACTGGAAACCCACCTCGTCATATGACATATACATGGTGGACACCCCAAAAGAAGGGAATGGCGATGGAACAACGGAGGATGACCCCTCCAAGAAACAGCCTAAGCGCCGGCGTCAGCGGCGCCGCTCTAAATCCCGCCAGAGCAAAAACGGCGATTCCGGCACCGGAGACAATAATACCCCGGACAGTGTTGAAGAAAACCCCCTCCAGCAGGACTCAGCGCAGTAGGATGGAGAAGCCAGCCCGCATAAGAGAGCGGCAGACAGATAGGTAGAGGATGATAATTACATGCCTCCCTCCGAAGATGAAGCAAGCCTCGACGATGACGAATTTGTCGTGCCTGAGGATCCCGTCGAACAAGAGCATTTCCAATGCAGGCTTATGTCCACGGCGAATAGCCTCAAGAAAAAACAGCAACAGCTTAGAGCTGACCAAGATTTGCTAGACGACAGATGAACTGAAGTCCTGGCGGCCGAAGAGTACAAACTCGAACGCCCTTCCAAGAGCTACCCCAAAGCGCAGGCTGCTACCCCAACTAGAGGAGGAAGCAAGTAAACCTACATCACCAGCGTATGATGCGGCCGACCGGCCACCCCGTGGCCGCGACAGAGAGACCTCTCGGCCATCAACTCAAGCCGCACCGTGGCGCCGCTCAAAAAATACCAAGGCACGGGGAAACATGCCAGACCTGCGACACATATTGGAGGACAAGGCAAGGCAAACAAGGTCGATCTACGGATCGTGTGGGAGCCCCACGACGCGTGACAATAACCGTCATGCCGGATATGGCAAATACGGCCAGGCCGAACACGGCAGGCAAAGCTCATATGAGCTACGTCGTGATATAGCCCAGTACAGAGGCGCCGCACACCCACTATGCTTCACAGATGAAGTAATGGATCATCAAATCCCCGAGGGGTTTAAACCCGTAAACATTGAATCATATGATGGCACAATAAATCCTGCGGTATGGATCGAGGACTATCTCCTTCATATCCACATGGCCCGTGGTGATGATCTACATGCTATCAAATACCTCCCACTCAAGCTTAATGGACCAGCTCGGCATTGGCTTAACAGCTTGCCAGCAGAGTCAATTGGTTGCTGGGAGGACCTGGAATCCGCATTCCTTGACAACTTCCAGGGCACTTATGTGCGACCACCAGACGCCGATGATCTAAGCCACATAATTCAGCAGCCAGAGGAATCGGCCAGACAATTCTGGACACGGTTCCTAACCAAGAAAAATCAAATAGTCGACTGTCCAGACGCAGAGGCCCTTGCAGCCTTCAAGCATGACATCCGAGAAGAATGGCTCACCCGGGACCTAGGACAGGAAAAGCCGAAATCCATGGCAGCCCTCACGACACTCATGACCCGCTTTTGCGCAGGAGAAGACAGCTGGCTAGCTCGTAGCAATAACATGACCAAGAGCCCTGGTAATTCGGATACCAAGGGCAACAATGGCAGGTCGCGTCGCAACAAGCACAAGCGCTGCATTAACGGCGACGGTGCTGAGGATACGGCAGTTAATGCCGGATTCAGAGACTCTAAACCCGGCCAGCGGAAAAAGCCATTCAAAAGAAATACTCCGGGCCCGTCCAGTTTGGACCGAATACTCGACCGCTTGTGCCAGATACACGGCACCCCCGAACAACCAGCCAATCACACCAACAGGGATTGTTGGGTATTCAAGCAGGCAGGCAAATTAAGTGCCGAAAGCAGAGACAAGGGGCTGCATAGCGATGACGAGGAGGAGCCCCGGCCGCCGAACAACAGAGGACAGAAGGTTTTCCCCCCACAAGTGCGGACGGTAAACATGATATACGCAACCCACATCCCCAAAAGGGAGCGGAAGCGTGCGCTCACGGACGTATATGCGTTGGAGCCAGTCGCCCCAAAGTTCAACCCATGGTCCTCCTGCCCGATCACTTTTGATCGAAGGGACCACCCCACTAGCATTCGTCATGGCAGATTCGCCGCATTGGTCCTAGACCCAATCATTGACAGATTTCACCTCACTAGTGTCCTCATCGATGGCGGCAGCAGCCTGAACCTGCTTTATCAGGATACAGTGCAAAAAATGGGCATAGATCCTTCAAGGATTAAACCCACAAAGACGACCTTTAAAGGCGTCATACCAGGTGTAGAGGCCAGCTGTATAGGCTCAGTTACACTCGAAGTGGTCTTCAGATCCCCGGATAATTTCCGAAGGAGTTAATCTTCGACATAGTCCCGTTTCGCAGTGGCTATCACGCCCTGCTCAGGCGAACCGCATTTGCAAAGTTCAATGCAGTGCCGCACTATGCATACCTCAAGCTCAAGATGCCAGGCCCTCAAGGAGTCACTACGGTCAATGGAAACACCGAACGCTCTCTCCAAACAGAGGAGCACATGGCGGCCCTCGCGGCGGAAGTAAAAGTAGCCTCTCAAGGCAATTCTCCAGTCCGGCTGTTAAACATTCGGACACCGTCAAGCGCGCCCGGAGTAACCTACAACAAGACCGTCTGGCACATTCCGAGCAAGCATAGCAGTGCGGCCCCAACCCCAGCCCTCGCGAGATTGTGAAACCAGTACCAAGCGTACATAATTATGCTCTGGAAATACCATGGGCATAAGGGAAGGGGCACAACCACGGCACGCCCAGAATGCGGCTCAACCGCACTAGGGGCTTCCGATTTTGTCATTTCTTTTTTTTCTTACTTACAGGACTCCATTCTCCGGAAGGCCTGTCCAGTAGTACAATCGCCGAACACACGATGCAATAGCCAGGTAGGCAGTAAGCTACGTCGAATGTCCAGGTGGTCTCTATAACGAGCTAAATACCTGTCTTACTTAAAGTCTCACAGCTTGCCCCCGGAGCTGTGAGACTTTAAGTAAGACAGGTATTTAGCTCTTGCTTATCGCACTATTTGTATCATTCTGCTTTCAAGGCAGCCTTTTAATAAAACAATACATAGCTCTTGTCTATTATTGCATTCATTTTTTATGAAAACATGTTCAGTTATCATAGTATGCAACCGTACACTTTGGTACGGCCAATACACCAGGGGCTTAAGTCAGATTTGGGCGTTTGAACTACACGGCCGACATCCGCGGGGACTTGATCTTTGACGGATTCGAGCCACAACCGAGCGCGCCGCACTGTCACGATGGGCATGATCTAGCTCTGCCGCCGGACAGTGCCCAGGAGGCCTCCCCAGTGCCCGCTCCGACCCTTAGCTCGGAGCCGACTGCGCCAATCAAGGACGGGTGGCTGGACACCGCCCGGGGGCTGCAATCTCTACGGCGATCGAGCCAAACACCAGCCTTGTCCTTCGCGAAGCTCGTGACTCCAAGGTACCGGACTCCTTTCTGGACTCCGAGCCTTCCGCACCCCTGCCGATAGAACCCGATTGGGCGCCGATCATGGAGTTCACCGCCGCGGACATCTTTCAGCACTCGCCCTTTGCCGACATTCTGAACTCACTACAGTCTCTCTCTTTATCAGGAGAGCCCTGGCCGGACTATGGTCAGCAAGGTTGGGATGTGGACGATGAAGAAATTCGAAGCCCACCCACCACCCACTTCATAGCCACTATGCTCGACTTCGACTCTAAAGACATCGACAGTATGAACGCCGAAGAAGGAGACGACAAAGAACCAGCGCCTACAGGGCACTGGACAACCACCTCATCTCACGATGTATACATGGTGGACACACCTAAAAGAAAGGAAGAGGAGGAACAAAGGGACGCAACGAGAGATCGTTCCCTCGAAAAGCAGTCAAAGCGGCGGCGTAAGCACCGCGCTAAACCCCACCTCGACAGAGACCCAGCCATACAGCAGGGCAAACCGGCGGACGACGAACATGCCATCGAGCAACCGTCCGAATAGGGCAACTTGGGTAAACAAACCGAACAACCCATCCCCGGCGAAGATAATAGTCCGGACGACCTCACGCCGGACAAGTTGCTGGAGCAGAAGAACCTCCACCAAAGGCTCTTCGCCACTGCGCGTAGCCTGAAAAAGCAGAAGCGGAAGCTCAAAATAGCGGAAGATGCACTCAGAATCAGATGGGGCAAAGTACTCAACACCGCAGACAAATACGGTGACAGTCACCACACAAAGAGCTATCCGAAGCGAAAATTACTTTCGGAATTTTATGAGGAGGCCTTAGAGCCTCCGCAGTCAAAAAATAAGGAAGACATCCGGTCAGATAAACAACCCCATGGCCAACATAGAGTGGCAAAGGGCGTCGCACTCAAGCCGGCACGCGGTCCGCACAAGGACTCGCATCAAAAAGATGGCCTAGCCAGATCTATCTACAGGCCAAGAAAGCAAGCTCTAGTAAGCAATGCAACACAACAAGTATCTGAACATCATGGCACACCCAAATACAGGGGTGTCGCACACCCCCTATGTTTCACCGATGAGGTGCTGGACCACGAATTTCCAGCGGGATTTAAACCCGCATACATAGAGGCATACGACGGAACAACAGACCCTGGAGTCTGGATTGAGGATTATATCCTCCACATACACATGGCTAGATGAGATGACCTCCACGCCATAAAATATTTACCCCTCAGGCTCAAAGGGCCAGCCCGGCATTGGCTTAAAAGCCTTCCCGAAAACACCATAGGAAGTTGGGAAGAGCTCGAGGATGCTTTTCGGACAAATTTTCAAGGGACTTATGTCCGACCTCCGGATGCAGACGATCTAAGTCATTTAACTCAACAACCCGGAGAGTCATCCCGGAAACTCTGGAACAGATTTGCACATCCCCAGTTCAGGCCTTGCTTGTTTTTGCTTTAGCATACATGCATCATGTTTAAATTTTATGAAATTTGAAATGGGGAAGACAGAACCCCCAGAAACCTCTGAATCCAATTAGGGTTTACTAAAAATATTTTCAATGAACCTGAAATGCCCTTCTAAAATGTTCATCACCTTTGCATTGGTCCTAAACCACTGTCAGAAGGATTGCACAGATTTCTAGGTCATCCTAAGGTCACTGAATTAAATCACAAGTATTTGAATTTGGACATTTAAATTCTATAAAATATTTTAAATGTCCAAATAATCCCAAACCAAAATGTTCCATGTTGGATATATTCTAAACATTGGGCATGCATAGTTTGGTGATTTATGAAAGTGCCTAGATATTTTTAGTAATGCCACAAACTTACAGAACAAAAGAAAAATAGAAACAGAAGAGAGGGAGAGCTTACCTGGCGCTCACATGGTAGCCCAGCCAGCCCACTGGCCGGCCCAGCACTGTGCTGGCCCGTGCCAGCCACCTGCTTCCTCTCGCCAGGCAGGCAGAGAGGAGCGCGCTGGCGCGCGCGGGCGCCACACCACCAGGCTGTCTGCCTGCGTCGCCTGGCCACCGCGACGCCTCGCGTCTTCTCCTTGGCGCCACCCCGCAGCCCCCCTGGCCCCTCTCACTCTCTCCCGTGCTCCTCCCCTCCTCTGGCTCTCTCCCTCCCACCACCCGAGCGGGTTCGTCGCCGCCGTTCGCCACCACCGCGGCCACCGCCTCCGCCTCGCCTCCCCGACGTGTCCAAAACCTCCGCCTCAACCTACTCTTCCTCCTCACCGCGCCAAGCGACGCCGGGAGCCCTGCAGTGACGCCGACACCGTCATCTTCAACCTTTGGCTCCAAGATCGCCGGAGATGCTCCAACGTCGTCCAAGCCTTCCCCGAGCTCGTCGACCCCTCCATTCGATCCGCTGTGAGCTTCCGCTCCGAATCCCCCTCTTCCCCGCCTCAATTTCTTGATGTAGCCGTCGCCCCCTTGAAGACCGAACCGCGCCGCCGCCTGAGCCCCTCGCCATCGTGGCCACAGCCACCGTAGCGCCCAACCGAGCACACCCACGTCCTCACCGCACCGCGTAGAAGCCGTAGGTGCCAACCCCGCATCGCCACGGCCGTTGTAGCCTCGACCCCGAGCTCAACCGAGCTCCGGCAGCCGCCACGGCCGACGCCGACGAAGACTCCGGCCACCCCAGGTGCCGCCGCCTGTTGCTTTGGATGCGCGAGAGCCCGGCTACGCGTAGATGTCCTCCGCCGGCCATTTGGTCGCCGGAGGAGGAATCCCGATGCCCTCCGCCGTCTCGGCCTCGCCGGCGACTCAACGCCGGTGGTTTAGCCCCGGTTGACCAGGGGATTTGACCTCCCCTGGGTCTATGACATGCTGGCCCCGCCCGGCTAATTAATCTAGCTTAGGTTTAAATTTAATTAGTTTAAACTAGGTTAGTGCTAATTAAACTAGGTTAGTTTAGTTAGTCACTGACACATGGGTCCCATAGGTCAGGTTTGACCTGGACCAGCCATGTTGACTCTGCTGATGTCACCCTGACGCGCTGCTGACGCAATTAATCATTTTCTGGAATAAAAATAATCCAGGAAATTCCAGAAAATAGTTTAAACTTCTAAAAATCATATAAAATCAACCGGGGTAACTCCAAATGAAACAAATTATATATGAAAAATGATCAGAAAAATCCAATCTATCCATCTATACCATTTTCATGCATGTTAGAACAACTTATAGCTGCTGTTTAGCACAAATATTATAAATGGCATTTAAACCCGCACATATGGAGTTTGAATTTGAATCCTGGATTCAAACCAACTCCATTTAACTTGCTGCTAGTTGCATTAGCCCAAACCACAGCATATTGCCATGTCATGATCATGCATCATATTGTGCATTGCATTGATTGTGTTTCTTCCTTGTTTGTCGGTATTTGTCCCCTCTCAGTAGACGATGTTCCGACGATGAGATCGATGACACCGATGAAGAGCTATATCATCTTCAGAAGTGCCAGGCAAGAAAAACCCCCTTGCTCATTCTGATACAATCCTACTCTCTCGCTCCTGCTCTCTTTTACTGCATTAGGACAACAACGATTCAACTGTTACATGCTGCGGTAGTTGAACCCCTTTATCCTCTGCATGACCTGTCATTGCCACAGTAAATAGATGAAACCCACTAGCATGAGTAGGAGTTGTTTGAGCCCTGATGTGCCTACTCATTCATGTTTGTTTGTCATGCCTGCTACTGCTTTGAGTTGAGTCAGGTCTGATTCATCGGGGATGAATTGGAGGTGTGTGAACATGTCCTACTGTTGAGAGCTAAGTGTGTGAACACGATTTGGTAAAGGTAGCGGTGAGAGGCCATGTAGGAGTACATGGTGGGTTGTCTCATTGCAGCCGTCCTCAGGAACTGAGTTCTGTGTTTGTGATCCATGAACAGCTACTACCACACATTGGGTTCCGGTAACTCGGCCCCTCTCGGCTTATTAATCAACTTGATCTCTGTCCAGGAGTTGCAACTAGTTTCTGGTGTTTGTAGGTAGTGTTAGTAGTCTACCAAGTGGCACCCGGTACAGGTGGGCTTGGGACAGACTAGGCACAATGGCCCGGTGTACCAAGTAGCACCCGGATGGTGGACTTGGGAACCCTACACACATCGTTCGGGGCCGTGAGCGACACCCCGACCGGATCTCCTTGCGGATGGAACCCGAATAGGCGATAAACCTGGACGAGAGACTTGTGTGGTTAGTCAGGTCGTGACCGACACCCTCGCTGGGCTTTCGCTTGAAGGTTGCCGAGTACATGTCGTGTAAACAGCGGTAAGTGGTGAGAGCGTGTGTGAAGAAGTACACCCCTGCAGGGTTAATATGATCTATTCGAATAGCCGTGTCCGCGGTAAAGGACTTCTGGGTTGCCTGTACAGTTCATAGACAAGTGAAAGTGGATACTCTAAAATACGCAAGATAAGCGTGAGTGCTATGGATGGCGTTCTCGTAGGGAGACGAGAGCGGGTCCATAGTGGTGTATTGATATGGTGAATATGTGGACTCGTGTGCGCCACCTCAAAAGAGTTACTTGCAGTCGTAGTTCAGGATAGCCATCGAGTCAAAGCTGGCTTGCTGCAGTTAAACCCCACCACCCCCTTTGTTGATAATGATGCATATGTAGTTAGTTCTGATGTAAGTCTTGCTGGGTACATTTGTACTCATGTTGCTTAATTTATGTTTTTGCAGAGAGATTTCAGTCTCGCTAGTAGTTCCACGTGGACTTCGATGTTTAGCTTGTTACCTCAGCTACGATCTTGTGCCCTCGGCAGGATCTGGTAGATAGTCAGGCTTCTCAGCCTTTTTCATTTGTAGATGTCTGTATTCAGACATGTTAAGCTTCCACTTGTGCTTGACTTGTGTGCTCTGAATGCTGGGTCATGAGACCCATGTTGTAATATCTCGCTCCTCGGAGCCTATTGAATAAATACTTGAGTTGTAGAGTCATGTTGTGATGCCATCTTGTATTTGCACATATCGAGCATATTGTGTGTATGTTATTGAAATGCTTGGTATGTGTGGGATCTGACTATCTAGTTGTTTATCCTTAGTAGCCTCTCTTACCGGGAAATGTCTCCTAGTGTTTCCACTGAGCCATGGTAGCTTGCTACTGCTCCGGAACACTTAGGCTGGCTGGCATGTGTCCTTCTTCGTTCCTGTGTCTGTCCCTTCGGGGAAATGTCACGCGATGAATACCGGAGTCCTGTTAGCCCGCTACAGCCCGGTTCACCGGAGTCCTGCTAGCCCAGTGCTACAGCCTGGATTCACTCGCTGATGACCGACACGTTCGTTGTTGGGTCATGTATGCCTGTCCCTGTAAGTTAGTGCCACTTTGGGTTCACGACTAGCCATGTCAGCCCGGGTTCTTTGTCATATGGATGCTAGCGGCACTATCATATATGTGAGCCAAAAGGCGCAAACGGTCCCGGGCCAGGTAAGGTGGCACCCGTGGGAATACCGTGCGTGAGGCCGCAAAGTGATATGATGTGTTACATGCTAGATCGGTGTGACTTAGGATCGGGGTCTTGACAAGATTTCTTACTAAAAAGAACCAGATAGTCGACTGTCCGGACGCCGAAGCCTTAGCAGCTTTCAAGCACAGCGTCCGAGATGAATGGCTCGCCAGACACCTCGGCCAAGAAAAGCCAAGAACAATGGCCGAATTAACAAGCCTCATGACCCGCTTTTGTGCAGGAAAAGATAGCTGCTTGGCAAGGAGCAGCACCAGCGATCCAAGTACATCCGAATCTAGGGATGAAAACGGGAAACCGCGACATAGCAAGGACCAGCGCCGGACCAAGGGAAGCGGTCCGAAGAGCACGACAGTCAATGCCGGATTCAAAAGCTCTCGACATAATCAGAAAAAGCTGCCCCTCAAGGATAACAGGGACGAGTTATCTAACCTTAACAAAATCTTGGACAAAATATGCCAAATCCATAGTACTCCCGGGAAACCTGCAAACCATACCCACAGAGACTGTTGGGTCTTAAGGCAATCCAGCAAACTCAACACCGAACAGAAGGGGCTCGACATACCAAGCGAGGATGACGACGAACCCCACAAACAGAGCACCGGAGAACAAAATAAGTTCCCACAACAAGTCAAAACAGTAAACTCACTTCACATGACAAAAGGGGAAAACAGAGTGGCGCCTATAGAGATACGCGCCATACGGCCTGTCCCAGAGGAGTCCCGCCACTGGTTGTCACAACCAATCATCTTCGACCATCAAGATTACTCTAGAAGTATCCGGAACGCAGGTTGGACTGCCTTGGTATTGGATCGGATAATTGATGGACTCCACTTCACACAAGTCCTAATGGACGGCGGCAGTGATCTAAACCTGCTATACCAGGACACAATCCGCAAAATGGGGATAAACCCAACAATAATTCGCCATGGCAACACTTCCTTTCAAGGGGTAACACCAGGCCCAGATACCCATTGTACGGGTTCCCTCTTGTTAGAAGTTACGTTCGGCTCCCCCGACAACTTCCGAAGCGAAAAGCTAACCTTCCACATCGCCCCATTCACAAGTAGCTATCAAGCACTACTGGGACATGAAGCTTTCGCCCGCTTTAATGCAATACCACATTATGCATCCCTTACACTTAAAATGTCTGGTACGCAAGACATCATCTCATTAAAGGGAAATATTGAGTGTTCCTCGAGCGCGGAAGATGGCGTGGCTACCTTGACAGCCGCACACTAAACCAGCTTTACTAGTTAAAGCACCTAAACAAGTCGTTCAAGACCCCGGACATGGCTAGACGAGTCCGGCGTAAACATACAAAGGCTTACTAGCCGCATACCCCTGTACAAGGGGCTCCGCGCGTTTACACCAAGAGACAATAAAGCTCAATTCTACCCATTTTCTGAATTATACTTTGTTTATTTAATATAACATAGATTTTTCGCACGATTGTTTTCAACTAAGTTCCTCTCTTTTACAGATGAACACCGTGCTACACCCGTCCAGGATACGGCACAACAGAGACACACACGCAGACGTGCAGTAGGGACCCATTCCAAGGATTCTTTTCAGATTAAGACCATGCGTAAACCTTTTTTTACTCCCCCGGTTTTTTTATAACCGAGGAGGAGGCTGGCGTCTTGGCATGTGGCCATGTGAGAATTTTGTGCGTACCTGGACACCAGGGGCTTCTTACCAAGGGCTTTTGTTCAGCCGGTTTTCATAATGACCGAATACCTTAGGGAGTGTTCGGCGCCGCGAGTTTGGCCTTATATGCATCAGCTCTGAATCATGTCTTTGGTCAAATGTTGGGTTTGCCTGGCTCCTATGTTTTGCTGCCTTACGTTCCGCTCTATCGGCTAAGGTGGCACCAGGACAACTACTGCGATTGTGCCCCGGTTCGGCCAGGCGAGCACCTCAGTAGAGAAAGTCGAAAACTGACTGTCATGATATAGCGTGAGACTGGTCAACCACTCGATGACTCGCCGGAATCTTTAGGATTCCTCTGCATTAACGAAGGGCCGTTTCCCGGTCAGGCACACACGCGCCCCGAATTCGAGTGAGCGCGGTGACCTTAGGGGCTATATAGTAGCCCCACTGTCAAACTCCTATGGCTAAGTGAAAGTGATAAAGCATTATAGTCTGGTTGCCTAGTTTGCTGCGCTATCACCTCCTTAATAGGACCAAGACGTTGGATCAAGTGTGAAAATGTGCCTTCTGCGGACACCCCCGCATTATATGCGTGGGGGCTGAAGCCGAAGACTGCCATCTTTCAGGTTTTATACACATATACATTAAACGGCAGCACAGGAGGTATTCTAATTCTTGAAAGCACAAGTATAAAAATCTTTTTTATTCCATCGAAACATTGTTTTTCAATAATACATGTTATTCGAATATAACATCCTTCGAGCACTGTGCCTCTATTAAACGAGCGCCTTGCAGAACATCCTGAAAATAGTGCTCGGTAGGTACTCGACTCTCGTCTGAATCTTGGGATGCAACAGCAGTGGCCGTCATATCCGCCCAATATGTCTTCACACGGGCAAGAGCCATCTGCGCACCCTCTATGGACGCTGACCTCTTCATTGCATTAATATGCGGCACCGCACCAAGGAACTGCTGCACCAAGCTAAAATAACTCTTCAGCTCGGGCCTTTTCGGACACAGATGACTCACGACATGCTTCATGGTGAGTCCGGATAACCTGTTCAGCTCCGCCCATGCGGCCAAACGATCGGATACAGAAAGTGGGCGCTCTGGATTGTGGAACTGCGACCAAAAAAGTTTTTCCACTTCGTGGTCATTTCGATCCCGGAAGTGTTCGGTCACGTCCGCGGCACTCGCCGCCAAGTCCAGATAAGTGTTTGCCCCACTCCACTTCCGGTCCAACGGAGCATATTTAGGATCCCCAAACTTCATCCACAGCATATAGGGCTTTCCAGCCATGATATCTCCGGCCTGACGTAGCTCCTCCTTCATAGCTCTCATCGCAGAGTGAGTATCCTTGGCTTCGGTAGTGACCTTCTCTAGGTCCTTCTGTGCCACACGATCTCATTTTTCAAGAAGCTTGCAGCGGTCGGAAACATTCTTCAACTTTACAGCCATCTCAGCCATTTCCTTCTTGCTTTGACAGTGAGCAGCCTGTTCGGCTTTCAGCTCTTCAGCCGCCTTTAAGGCAACCGCATCGCTTATCCTGGCCTGCTCCTTGGCTCGCGCAAGTTCCACCCGAAGGTTCTCCATGGCAGCGGCACCATCTGCATTAAGCACACATGTTATAAGGTACGGGCATCAAGCTCCTCTTACCAGATGTCTTCGGAGACATTACATACCTTGTGCCTCGTCCAGCCGCTCGTTGACAAGCGCGATGTCGGCATCTGCCACGTCAAGTTGCCGCTTTAGCTCGGCAAATTCATCAGTCCGGCTAGCCACCGAACACTTCGCCACCTACATAGGAAAGGCGACATATTATACCTGGGATTATGATCCTCCGCGCGCCGTCATTTTTGACAACGCACAGAGTCTCAGGGGCTACTATCTATACAGGGCGCATCTCATATATGCGGATCTGTCGAAAGGTACACCATTTTGCGTACCTCAATACCTGTCAGTAAACTCCTGGTGGCCTCGTACAACCCGCTTTCCACGGATGAAATCCTTCTAATCACCGTATTCATCAATGCACGGTGTTCTTCTGAGATAGACGCTCGCCCGAGCAGATCCTTCAGCTCCTCCGACCGTGCACCGGACGGTGCCGGACTCGTTCGATGGCCTTTTTGAAGACCGGATTCGGAGAAACCCTTCGTGACGACACCTCTGGGTCGCCTGCCTCGCAAGACGGTACAGCTGGGGGAGGCGTTCTGCTCTCCATCATCTCCGGACGTAGATCCCCTGAAGATGAGCTCTGCTGAGAAGGGCTAAGATCCAAACTACAATGTAAAATTTTGGTTATCTTCCTCAGAAATAGAACAGGGACGTCTCTCATTTTAAAACCCCTCTTTACTTACGGCTCGGTGGAGGGCTGATCCCCTTGGGGGTGCAATGCGACTGGGGCACCCCCCGGCGCCGGACCCTCTGACGAAGATTTCTTCCCCCGCTTTGAGACCATGGTCTCCGGGTCTTCAGAGGCGGTCCTCTTCTTCCCCTGGTTAGAGGAATTCTCGATTCCTCCTTTCCTGACAGCCTCCCTCGGGGAGGCGGTAGCTTCCTTGTTCCCCTCTTCGCCTTCTTCCAAAGGCACATCCTCTAGCATCCTGGTTAACACGGGATTCAGCGTAGTCTCAGGGAGGGGGGCCGGACACCTGATTAGCTTTGCTTTCGCTATCCACTCCTGTTTAAGGGACAACTCTTTTAAGGGAAATTTTATAATAAATATACGGATAGCGTGTCCGGGTACATGACTACTTACTTGAGTATCCGGGCGATTGCAGCTCAGACCTGCGTCCTCGGACGAGTCCGGACACATTGCTTGTGATCCGAAGAACAATTTGTACATCTCCATGGGCGTCGTGCCCACAAAGTGCTGGAGGGCTCGCGGTCCCTCCGGATTAAACTCCCACAGGCGGAGGGGGCGATGTTTGCAGGGCAGGATGCAGCGAATCAACATAACCTGCGTCACTACGGCCAGATTGATATCTCTTTCTAGGAGATCTCAAACGTGGTCCTGCAACAAGGGCACGTCCTTGGACGGCCCCCAGTTAAGCCCTTTATTGACCCATGACGCTAGCTGTGGTGGGGGACCCGAGCTAAAAGCAGGTGGCGCCACCCATGTGGTGCCCTTGGGAGCTGTGATGTAGAACCACTCTCGTTGCCATAAGCCGAACTCCTATTGAAAAGAGCCCTCGGGCCATGGAGCGTCGGCAATCTTGCTTATAACAGCACCTCCGCACTCTGCGTACTGCCCCTCGATCATCTTCGGCTCTACCTTGAAGGTCTTAAGCCACAATCCGAAGTGAGGAGTAATGTGGAGGAAGGCTTCACACACGACAATGAACGATGAGATTTGGAGGATGTACTCCGGAGCTAAGTCGTGAAATTCTAGCCCGTAGTAAAACATGAGCCCCCTCACGAAGGGATCAATTGGGAAGCCTAGCCCCTGAAGGAAGTGAGACGTGAACACCACGCTCTCACTGGGCTTGGGAGTGGGAGTAACCTGCCCGTGAGCAGGCAGCCTATGCGAGATTTCGCCGGTTAGATACCTGGCATCTCTCAGCTTTCGCATGTCTTCTTCTGTAACGGAGGAAGGCATCCAGCGGCCTTGGAAGTCGGAGCCGGACATCGTCGAAGGTCCGAAGCGCCTGAATCTGGAGCCTTGGGTGTTGGAGCTCGAGGTGGGAGGCAGATTTGCTTTAGATTGAAAGAAGGGAGTCAAGCCTTGGTCTCTTTATAAAGAGGTTGAATACCAAGAGCCCTCCCCGTGACCGTTTGGGACTCGCCTTCGATTGGGGAGACATACCAACAGGCATGATTGGGTTACCCACACCCGTATTGGTGAGAACCCCGGAATAAGGGGACACGATCTTTTCTTTGACATGACGTGCCAAGGAAACCACCTCGCTAAATGCGCTGAGGTGGGACAGTAAAACGATTCGAATAAAGGCTTGGCCGAGGCATGATGTCACGCTGCGGAATGCGTCAGCAGATTAGATTTGTGTAAATATTATTCTCTCTACGGTGGTATGCGGAACTTATTTTGCAGAGCCGTACACTATCCTTGTGTTCGAACATCTTCTATGAAGTATTCGGAGGAGGAACCCGCCTTGCAATGCCGAAGACAATTTGCACGCCGAACTCGTCGTCATTGAAGTCTGGTTCAGGGGCTACTGAGGGACTCCCGGATTAGGGGGTGTCCGGATGGCCGAACTATGACCTTTGGCCAGACTCCTGGACTATGAAGATACAAGATTGAAGACTTCGTCCCGTGTCCGGATGGGACTTTCCTTGGCGTGGAAGGCAAGCTTGGCGTTACGGATATGTAGGTCTCCTCCCATTGTAACCAACTCTGTGTAACCCTAGCCCTCTCCGGTGTCTATATAAACCGGAGGGTTTTAGTCCGTAGGACGAACAACAATCATACCATAGGCTAGCTTCTAGGGTTTAGCCTCTTTGATCTCGTGGTAGATCTACTCTTGTACTACCCATATCATCAATATTAATCAAACAGGAGTAGGATTGTACCTCCATCGAGAGGGCCCGAACCTGGGTAAAAACATCGTGTCCCTTGTCCCCTGTTACCATCCGCCTAGACGCACAGTTCGGGACCCCCTACCCGAGATCCACCGGTTTTGACACCAACAGTTATCTTTTGATCTAGTTGAATAAAGTTTAGTTCGATCATTTCTTTTCAAGTGCTTGCTTGGTGATCTATCCTTGTAATCGTGTTCGAGATAAATAATAAAGAGTAGTTCAAGTTTTGTTTTCTTTACTTTCATGTTCAATACAAGGAAAGGAAATAAATGAAAAAGATCATATGCTAATCTTATGGTAAATAATGACATCACATAAGGAAGAGTATAAGTGGTAAAATTTGTTGGAGATTGACAAACATAGCATTGGTCAATGATGCAACTCATGAAATAATTAATAAGGGAAGAGAAGATTCACATGCAAATACACTATCCTGGACATCTCTTATGATTGTGAGCCCCCATTAAATATTTTGTGTCAAAATAGTTGACGTTGGACAAGGAAGACAACGTAATGATTTATGTTTGTTCATATTCACATAGAAGTTATATTTTCATAGATCCTTTAACATGTGGTGCTTTTCCAATATCTTCTCTAGCCAAAAATTCCGCACTAAGTAGAGATACTACTTGTGCAGCCAAACATTTTTTATTACACACACACACACAAATATATATATTTATATATATATTTATATATATGTGTGTGTGTGTGTGTGTGTGTGTGAATATATTTGTTGTGCGTTCATAGTTTGATTATCGAATGCACTCTTCAAACTATATTTCTATTTTTTGCTAACATTTTTATCATGTTTTTTAGTTTTTTGTATAAAGAGAAATTTGATAATGGTATGTAGGATTAGCATATTTATTTATTGTTTCTTTACTGGATTTTTTATTTATATTGTGGTAAACGTCTTAAATTTTGAGATGGGTCTAGTACATGTTTACAGATACATGCATCATAGTACCAAGGGTGACCGATTGAATTTGTACCACATTTTTCAGTGTTAAATACATCCGTTTGAGTGAGAATTAATTTGGAATGGAGGGATTAACTTTGTAATGTTTTTGTAATATTTTTTTGTAGAATAGTATCATGCTCATGGTTTTAGCTATGCAGATATGCTCTTGCATGCCATCTTACTGTAGTTTTATGTTCGGTTGAATTCTTCAAATTATATTTGTATATTTTTTCAAACATTTTTATCATGTTGCTTTGTTTTTGTGTGTAAAATTCTTCTTCCTGTTTTCGTGTAGTCATAGATTAATTCACTAACGCTATGTAATATTTGCATATTTTATTTATGTTTTTGTGGTGCAATAGATTTTGTTTGTCTATATACCATACATATATCCATAAGTGCCATACACATGCACAGTGAGCCTTATATTTTCCCCGGAAGAAAAAGGGTGCCCTATATTTTGACGTTACATTGTTTCCTCTCACAGTTTCCATAGTACGTAATTGCTCTCATGGGTCCCACCAGTATTACTCTTCACTATACCCATTCTGTAGTCTTCTGGTCTTCTCTATTCTCCTTTCCTCACACAAGTGAGAATGTTCTTAGCCGATCCCCTTTCTCCTCTCCTCTATTTTTTCTGTGACTCAAAATTTGCTATTGTTGGATAGCTCCCATCAGCTTGCTCTCTTGAGTCACTGGATTGAGGATGCTCGTCCAAACCTGAAGCCAGCCCCACACCTAGTGCTTCCACAGGGTGACCATCGACGGCAATGGATGGATAGCAGGGCCTAAGGATCTGCTGCACCTGGGAGAAGGCAAGATCATTGATCTGCATGCTATCGTTGATGTTGTTGTCCGTGCAATTGATTTGGTCTCGTATTTCATCTCCTGCAGGCCTGCACCCCTCTTGGATCCAGCTGTAGTATGAGATGCTCGTGTCGTTTTCTTCCCCAAACACGCAAGCCACACACATAGTTGCTATTTCTGCTCGAGGCAGCTGGAGACATGGTCCTCATCCTCCACAGTGGCAACATTCTTCTAAGTTGAACTGCAAGTTCTTATTCTACCTTTTCCTTGCTTTATATGTTTTCCCTTTTTCTTAACAATTTCCTGTGTTTGTGCCATTCAACTAATATAATGTAATTAAGGAATCGCCTGTTAGTGTTAATATTTCATTAAAAAATTGTGAAATTTTGGAAGAACATGTTATTATTGATCTATAAGTGTTGAATGTGGTACAGAGTAGATACTAATAAGTTATTAAATATTTTTAAATGTAAGTATATGTTTGAGCAGACATACCAATGCGAATTAGTCTAATGTATATTCACTTTATCATCATGTATACTGGGTGATGATAGTAAGTTGACATATTGGATTTAATAACGTCTTGTATTATGGGACGTAGGGAGTACATGTTATGGTGTACTGTTAGTTTGTTTTTTGCCCCCTCCACTTTTTCCTGGGTTTGGGACCAGCATTGGCAGTGTTAGGCCCCCTACCCCTATTAATATTCAACAAACTTATAAATAGTTAGTGCATTTGTGATTGGGTATAGTTTAAAATATTTCCTAGAGAAGAATGAATATATAATAATTCAATATGAAATCCGGTCTGATTGCATTGTACATATGAATTATAATATTTTCCCCAAGCTCTTACTATTGGTTTGCATGAAATACTTAGCTTGTTTAATAAAACATCAGCTAATATATTTTGAAAATGTTTGGTAGTAATGAACTATTTTCAATTTTTGATGCATTTTGCAATATTTTATCAACAAAAAAGATAATAGCTGATTATGAAAACATGTCCGATAGCATTGCGCATATGCAATATAACAACTCCCACTGCTTTCACTATTATTTTATATTAATTAACAAGCTTATAGAATCAAGTATCACATAATATAGATTTCTGATGTTTGGTACTAATGTATTATTTCCACCTGTTATTGCATGTTTGCATTACTTTGGCAGGGTAGTACACCATATTCGACCTACCATATCATGTTAGCATAGTTAACTTAGACTTTACTTGTAATAGATTTTGTAGTGTAGTAAGTTCCTATATATGTTATTCTTACGTAATAGTCATGTGGCGTCATCTAGTGAAAGAAAATCATGTTGAAATTCTGTTATTTGTTCATACCTTTAGAATATTTCTATATAGACTATGTGTTGACCACATCATCCTCATTGTTATCTTCCTCATATACCATTACCCATAGTCCCTCCCTTTTTGTTACTCTTAAGAAGGCTTTGTATAACCTTTTTGTTATTATTGAGAAGGCTACGTATAACCATCCATGTGTGAAAACTTGTTTAGGTTGATATAGTCCTACTTTGTTTATAGATTGGCCCTAGCTTTTGTGGATAGTCATAGCAAAGCAAACTGATATAGGATATTGTCTCCTTTTAGAACAAATGGCCACATTGATTTAGTAGAAGGACTTCAGTCTCACGGATATTTGAAGCTTGCACCACATCTGTCCCTTTATTTTTTGTACTTGCTCTATTGGTTTCATTACAGTAAACAATCCAATGATATCTACACATAATCATATTTAAAAATCTAGTTCACTGATCCTTGTTGTTTGATATGGATTATCATCTTGCCTGAGCACTGTTTATCAATATTCACCCTACTATCCAAGGTATCACCATCAGCAAATTCGAAGTGGTAGTCCAAAAACTTGGATTTTCCTTCCTCCACTTCCTTCACTGTTGTATCATAAAAAAACTAATTTTGAGATTGTTCTCCCAGAATGTGAAGGTCTTAATTGTGTATACAAAGTCCTCTTTAATTTTTGATTTAAATGTATTGACTAGTTTGCTACCAATAGAAGCATGGATCACATAGCCCTACATAGAGAGAAAACATCAACAAACTTTCAAAAGGGTAAACTGAAGAGACATTATATATGTGCACATGTTTATCTAATAAAATCATATCAATGCTAATGATTTCATTAGTCGACAAGTTAATTGCGTCCCAAAGTCTTAAAACTTTGAATTTGGTTGTCCATGTCTCGTTTTGTGTAGTCAATGAATTCAACGGTGTAGGTGCCATAATCTTTGAGGCCCTAAAAATATAAGAACAAAATGTTGATTAGTAAAGTAAGTAATATAATGGCATGCAAGCTTTATAAATATAAAATGTTCCTGTTGCTTTTAGATTAGCACTGCCTACAGTATAATCTAAGTATTATTGATCTATTGATAGATGTGGTCTATAATAATATGTCTGACATATAATACGAACACCATTTGATGCACCATATATGTTTCTCTATATCGCAGCAAGAAATCCCATTTATATCGCAGCAAGAAATCCCATTTGTTTTTGTTATAGTTGTAGTATGGTTCTGGACTTCTATAGTATGTTATCTTAATGTAAAAACACTGGATGCAACATCGATGACATTAGCCTTCTATAGATGAGTCTATATGAAATCATAGTAGATGAATCAATACATTTATATTGACAATTGGTCTTAATTTTTGTTTCAGATGGAGCTGCTGGCATTATGGCAGGAATCCACTATAGCATCTGGGGTTGACCAAATATGGAAATCATCTATGTATGTTTCTCTATATCTGTTTGTACACAATGAAACTTGTGAGCTAACATGTGAAATCTTTTTAGATTAGCACTTCCTACAATATAATTGAAGTATTATTGATCCATTAACATGTTTGATATATATTAATAGGTCTATAACATGATCAACATCTAATGTGTTATATATGTTTCTCTATATCACAGCAAGCAATTCCACTTGTTTCTGTTACAGTTGTAGTATATGATTATGATTTTAGACTTCTATAGTATATTACCTTAACGTGAAAACATTGGAAGCAACATCCATGGCATTAGCCTTCCGTGGATTAGTAAAAACTATGAACTTGGTACCATTAAGACAGGAACCCACATTTATAGGATTCTACATAATCAACCTTCTAAGGTAACATGGAAAATAGTTTTAGATGACGACTGCCTAGAGCATAATTGAACCATTATTGATCCATTAAGAGGTCTGATCTATAATTTCGTGCAGATGGAACTTACTTGATGCCGCATGATTGCTCGACATAACTGTCCTATGGCTGCTGGAGGACGACAATTTCGAAGTGCCACTATTTGGAGGAAGTTGACCTTCAAGTTTTAGTCGTCGGAGGAAAATGATATGTGAGGAAGATGATGTAGAAGTTGTACCCTAAAATATAGAGGACAATGAACCTTTGAGGTCGTGGGGAAGGTCTTATATGGATGGCTGAGTTTCTCATGTATGATGGAAAGAAAGTTTTCTTGCATGCCGTCTGGACAAATATTCTATTCGGAGAGATCTAATAGTTTTGATTTTTTGGGAACATTGGACCCTTTTTTTCAAGGATGGCCTAATCGTTCATGGCATGGGTCCATCCTGTATGCACGTGGTGGCCCAGCTTCCATGCGTATGCTTTTTTCTGGTCCCTGGTGGGATGGTCGAACCTATTAGGTGTGCGATGGCCAAACTTTTATGTGTATTCCCTTTTTATAAATGGCATGTGTTTTTCCCATCCCTTGTGGGATGATCTAACCTAATGGGGTTGTGGTTTGATCGTGAAATTGAAAGTCAAGCCGTCATTGCATGGTATGGACCCACCTGGTTTATGAAGATCTAATGGTTGTACTTTGTCGTGACACCAAATTAAAGGTTAGATGTTTATAATTATTGTGGGATTTTATAAGATAGTTATCTTTATTCTGGTGACCCATCAAGTACTTCTATGTCCGTATTTTGTTTTATCGACACCTCTCTCTCTCTAAGCATGTGGACATATTTTTCGATTCTGGTTTTCGCTTGAGGACAAGCGAGGTCTAAGCTTGGGGGAGTTGATACAACCATTTTGCATCATGTTTCCCTATTGTTATTTATGATATTTTTATGCATAATAATGCTTTATGGAGTAATTTTAATGCCTTTTCTCTCATAATATGCAAGGTTCACCCAAAGAGGGAGAATACCTGCAACTCGAATTCTGGACTTGAGGAAGCAACGTCAGGCCACATATTCTGCACAACTCCAAATAAGCTGAAACTTCACGGAGAATTTTTATGGAATATTTAAGAATTATTGGGTCAAATAACTACCAGAGGGGGCCCACCAGGTGGGCATAACCCACCTGGGCACGCCCTGGTGGGTTGTGCCCTCTTGGCCCCATGTCCGGTGCCCCCTTCTGGTATATAAGTCATTTTGACCTAGAAAAAATAGGAAAGGACTTTCAGGACGAAGCGCCGCCATCTCGAGGTGGAACTTGGGCAGGAGCACTTTTGCCCTCCGGCAGAGCAATTCCGCCGGGGGAACTTCCCTCCCGGAGGGGGAAATCATCATCATTATCATCACCAACAACTCTCCCATCCTGGGGAGGGCAATCTCCATCAACATATTCAACAACACCATCTTCTCTCAAACCCTAGTTCATCTCTTCTGTTCAATATTTGTATCGGAACCTTAGATTGGTGCTTGTGGGTGACTAGTAGTGTTGATTACATCTTGTAGTTAATTACTATATGGTTTATTTGGTGGAAGCTTATATATTCAGATCCATTATGCTATTTAATACCCCTCTGATCTTGAGCATGATTATCATTTGTGAGTAGTTAATTTTGTTCTTGAGGTCATGGGAGAAATCTTCTTGCAAGTAATCATGTCAATTTGATATGTGTTCAATATTTTGATGGTATGTATGTTGTGATTCCCTTAGTGGTGTCATGTGAACGTCGACTACATGGCCCTACACCTTATTAGGGCCTAGGGGAATGCATTGTGGAGTAGTTATTATATGATGGGTTGCGAGTGTGACAGGAGCTTAAACCCTAGTTTATGCGCTACTTCGTACGGGATTGATTTGGATCCAAAAGTTTAATGCTATGGTTAGATTTTATCTTAATACTTTTCTCATAGTTGCGGATGCTTGCAAGGGGGTTAAGTAGGAGGTTTCTTCAAGTAAGAACAACACCTAAGCACTGGTCCATCCACATATCAAATTATCAAAGTAGCGAACATGAATCAAACCAACATGATTAAAGTGACTAGATAAAATTCCCTTGTACCCTCAAGAACTCTTTGCTTATTATGAGAGACCGTTTTGGCCTGTACTTTGCCTCAAAAGGATTGGGCTACCTTGTTGCATATTATTTGCCGTTACCGTTACTTACTTGTTACAAAGTATCTTGCTATCAAACTACTCATTACTTATAATTTCAGTGCTTGGAGAGAATACCTTGCTGAAAACCACTTGCCATTTCCTTCTGCTTCTCGTTGGGTTTGACACTCTTACTTATCGAAAGGACTACGATTGATCCCCTATACTTGTGGGTCATCATATGACAACAGTGGTATCTCGCTAGCCCTTTCTGAGACCGCAAAACATAAATGCAGAGCACCACCAAAGTTCAAGCAGCGACTAAACATTGTAATTTATGGTAAAAAGGATCCAATCATGATGCATTCAACATTAACTATACACAATGCATGAGGATGACAATAGTGCTCTCAGATCTGGTGCTTGTTTGAGAAGGTGATGACTCAACATAAATGTAAATAGATAGTCCCTTCGCAGAGGGAAGCAAGGATTTATAGAGGTGCCAGAGCTCAAAGCTTATATCAGAGATAAGTATAATTTTGGGAGGTGCACCCTTCCTGTCAATGTTACGACCTAGAGTTGTAAATATTTTGATTTGTATATTATACCAATGGATCTCACGAGGTTTCTGTTGAGTTTTGTGTGCTGAAGTTCTCAAGTTTTGGGTGAGATCACGATGGATGAAGGAATAAGGAGCGGCAAGACCCTAAGCTTGGGGATGTCTGTGGGAGTCCTAGACTAGGGGCTCCTCAGGCGTCCGGTCTATTGGATGTGGGCCAGACTGATGGGCCGTCGAGATACAAGGAAGAAGATCACCTTTCGTGTCCGGTGGGGAGTCCCGTATGCGTGGATGGCAAGTATAGGTGTCCGGATATGTTATTCCTTTCTGTAAAACCGAATTTGTGCAATCCTAAGCCCCTCCGGTGTCTATATAAACCGGAGGGTAGATCGGAGGCAGGATCACAACATTGCTAGGCTAGCTAATCTAGGGTTAGCAAATTCGATCTCGTGGTAGATCAAATCTTGTAACCCCTATACCCTCAAATATAATCAAGCAAGAGTAGGGTTTTACCACCATTAAGATGGCCCGAACCTGGGTAAACACTGTGTCCTTTGTCCATAGTTACCATTGGTCCTCAAACATACATCTTGGGCCACCCCTACCCGAGATCTGCTGGTTTTCACACCGACATTGGTGCTTTCCCTCCACCATCTGCCGGTTTTTTTCCAGGGGGAGTGGATGGCTCTCCTCTCCTCTCCTCTCCTCCCACCTCCCACCACCTGCCATGGCGATTGCTAGCTTTCCCTCCAATGGAAGGGCTCCTGCACTGGGATTTTGCTCCAGGCTTGGCCCTGGCAGATCAGGTGAGACGCAGGTTTGGATCCACGGTTCACTTTTCCCCCTCTCGGGACGCCAAGGAATTCTTTCTGGTCGCCCCGTTCTCCTCAGCCTCCTTCTGCCTTTCAGTGGATTCAGTTGGTATTGCCCTTCAATGTTGCATTGGTGGTATTAGCTCTGGTTTCAAGGTGGTACAATTGTCCTCTAGGTCATTTCGATTCTCTGTGGCCAATAATAAAGTGGGGCACTTCATCTATGGTCTCAAGTATCGCATTTGGCCTGACTTTGTATGCCATTTTCATCTTTTCAATGGACGATTCTCCCGGTTCTCTACTGATCACCATTGGCACGCTGATGAAGAGCTTTCTGATCTTTCCTCTAGGAGGACAGTGGCCATCAAATCTAATTTGGGTTTCCTGCACAAGCATGATCCTTCGGACAAGTCATCTGATCAGGAGCTCAACAAGTTTCATATTGCTCCTATTACTCATATGCATTTCTCTAATGCTAATTTTGATGAGGCCTCTACTTCTTCCATGCCTTCGGATAGCACTCGGATGAACATCTTGCTAGTGGCCGCACCGACAGTTCAAATTTCGCCCCCCAATCAGGGCGTTAATTCGGGTGCGACCGACAAGGCTAATCAGCATTTACTACCAGCAGTTACTATGGCCCATTCACTGCCGGAATATTATTTGAACCAGGAAAAATTACAGGAATCGCAATTGCCTAACTACCTCATTTTGGGAGGCTTTAAATGCTTGATTGACACTCCTTATCCCTCCCCTCCGCAGTGTTTCTTATGTTTGGCCTACAAATATGCTCCTGAGCATTCTCAATGGCCTCCAGTCCTCACGAATAAACACAAGGCGGATTTGGCCCAAGCCCAATATACTTGGGAGGAAATTACCACACTTGCATCCAACTGGGCCGTATTATGTGCTAAATGCCTCCAATGGGGTCACCAAAAAACTTCCTGCCCAGCGCGACTCATTTGCATTCAATGCTCGGCTCCTGGCCATAAAGCATTTGTTTTCCCACAAAAAATGGCAAGTAAAATCGAATCAATTACCCATGTTCATTCCCCAAGCCCAAATGGATCTATTGCACCTACCATTCCTATGCATCAATCTTTCCATCCAAGGAAAAAACGCCCGACCGTCCGATGTGAGAGTTGCGGCCATTATGGACACGTGTCATCATCCTGCCTGGCGCGCCGCAGAGCACAAAGATGGCAGTGGATTCCTAAACGTCGCCCAGTTTCCTTTCCTACCCCTGACGGTCCGCCTTCCGCCTCGGCTTCACCACCGTCCCAGCCTATCGCTGTCACTCCACCGCCCTCCTCCACCGTCGCGCTCCAAGCTGCAACAATGGCGAACTACCCCTTGAACCCCGTCCCCTTCCTGCCTCTGGGATGGGCGGTCGAGCCCGGTCCGGCTAACCGGGTGGTTCGCAGTGGCATGGTGGTATCACCCATCGTGCCGCTCAATCACGACTTCCTCGCCATTGCGGAGGCCAGCCACTACGTTCCTCTACAGTCGTCAGGCCATCCGAGATGCAGTTGAAGGTATGCTGCATGAATCCCATTTGTTCACCACAGAGGCTAGCGATCATCCCTTTGGCATAGGCATCTTTGGATTTGTGGATTCCTTTACGAGAGATAGGGCAGTAGCGACTCCTTTAGAGCTTGAAGATGAAGATCTCCTCATCACCTTCGTCTCACACAATGCTGCTTTGAATAGACACACCACCACTTTTGGCCCGCAAGTTTGGTTGCTGTACTTTGGATTTCCTTATCATTATCAGATAGAGTTTTACATCAACAAATCTGTTGGGGGTTTTGGTGGTCTGATCTCATGGTATAACCCACGACAAGACCGCAGGTATGTCATGCTTCAGGTCAAGCTGATTCACATGAGATTGATTCCCAAGAGCTTCGTCGTCCGTCAACTTGGTGGAGCTTGCGATTGTTGGACTGTTCAAGTCACCATACTACGCAGCAGTGACTGGAATGCGCATTTACCTGAAATCCCACCTGCTGGAGAAGAGCCGCCGCCCCCCAATGGCGACCCACATCCCCAGTTCGGCCCTGAGATGACTGCAGAGCAGCTCTACCAGCAGCAAGTGCATAACTGGTTCGCGCAGAATGGGGCTCCACCTGCTATGGGACAGCCAGGCAATCCTCAAAGCGACTTAGACTCTGATACTATTGAAGTCCAGATTGATGTTGGTTGGGGTGAATGGCCGGCTCCTCCTGCCCCGTAGCAGCAATTACCACCCTACCTCATGAACTTTCAGGCATGGCTAGCGGCGCAGGGTCTGACTGTCCAAGACGGTATCGTTCCTGAGAACAACATCTATGACAATGCTGCCCAAGTCCGGAACGACTCTATCATGACGTCAGATGATTCCAGCACCAACCTCCAGGATCAGGCATTGGTTGTTTTTGAAAATAATGATGCACTTGTTCCTTTCAATGCCATGGACACTGCACAGGAACACATTGCTGAAACCATTACCCTCTTTGTTCAAGTGCACAACACTGGGATTCAGTTTAGCATGTCTGCACAAGGTAATGAAGTGATGAATTTTTTGCTAGCCAATCCTGCCCCTCGTAGGCAGCTCAATACTTTCCTCTATGCTGCCATCCGTCCAATTTTGGCATCATTTGGTCCTTGGAGTACTGGTTATGGCATCCGGAATAGAGATGAACAGCTACAAGTGCAAATCTCAATTACTTCAGAGGGCATGGGTCTTCTTCAACTGCCAAGTACCAACCTTGGACCACGTTCCTCTGGACAAACCACTACTGCCATCCCGGAGTTCGCTCAGACAGAGACTGACTTATCTGAGGATGTTCTGAACACTGACAGGTCTACCGCTGCAAATCAGAGTCATGAGATTCAGTCTTCTGAAGTTCAGTTTGCTGCGCCTCTGAATAATGACGTCCATAGCCGTGAGACTCAACACTTGGTTGATGTTTCAGACGATCTCCCCGTTGGGCTTGATTATGCTCTGACTGGTGGTTCCTCTTCACCTGCGGTTCAAGTTGCTCCCCCAACCCTGGCAGCTCCACCCATGACTGAAGGAAGAATTCACGTCTCGCCATCCAGGAATTCAGTGCCAGCCAGCATCACTCCACCCTCGCTTCTGAATGTCCTGGAACCGGATACCGTTGACATGCCTAGCTCTGAGGACTCTGGGTCATCGATGCAAGCCCTCTCTGATAGCACTTCTTCAGACTCCATGTCTCTTCTTGCTGACCAGACTCGCAAAGATAAAAAGAAGAAACCTATTGCTATTGATGAATCCACTCTGCGTCGCAGTACCCGCTCCAATAAGTACGATGGCTTCAAAGCCCCGTCAATGGCAGACGGCAGATCCACCAGAAGCAAGGTCAAAGCAAGACAAGTGCCCGAAGCACCCAACCACAGCTCCACCACATCTTCTGCGTCTGCCTCTGCGCCTCCGCCGACACCTGTTCCTGTGCTTCAGATGATCGGCACAGTCAGGTGTGGCGTTCCTGCGGCTGAACTCTCCGAAGATATCCTTATGGCTGATCAGGAGAGCTCGACCTCGTCCTCTTCTTAAGCATCAGCCTCATGCCCCCCAGGCTGCAGTGGAATGGTCTGGTCTGGAACATTCGAGGAATAAATTCAGACGATAAGTTACTAGCTATTAGAAATGCTATCGAGACCTGTGGTTGTGATGTAATCTGTCTGCAAGCGACCAAGCGCATGCATTTTGATTTGGCTTTCCTTAAAACCTTTTGTCCTAAACGCTTTGACCAATTTTCTTATGTTCCCTCCCGGGGGGCTTCTGGGGGAATTATTACTATTTGGAATGGCTCTGTGTTTAATGGTTCAGCCTGTTATTCTGAAAATCATGCTCTTGGAGTTACTCTGACTTCTAAAGCTTCTGGCAATGTTTGGTTTCTATATAATATTTATGGACCTTGCCAAGGCAATGATCGGGTTCTTTTCACTGATTGGTTGTATGATCTGGATATACCTGACTCTGATGATTGGTTGCTAGTGGGTGACTTTAACTTTATACGATCATCTACAAATAGAAATAAGCCAGGGGGTGACCCAAATGACATTCTAATGTTCAATGACATTATCCGGACGCAAGCTCTTATTGAAATACCTCTCAAAGGTCGATCATACACCTGGAGTAACATGTAGGACGATCCGTTACTCGAGCAGCTGGATTGGTTTCTCTCATCTTGCCATTGGACTCAATCTTTCCCCAACACATTAGTTTCAACCCTGGGGAAACCAATCTCAGATCACACACCATGTGTAGTACATATTGAAACAACTATCCCCAAAAGCAAGATTTTTCGATTCGAGAACTACTGGACTAACCACTCAAACTTCCTTCAAGTCGTGGCCACATCTTGGAACAAACCATGCCATGCCAAAAATGCTGCGACCACCATCTGCAAAAAAATGAAGAACCTTCGCTATGATTTGAAAGCCTGGAGCAAAAACATATCCAAGCTTTCGATTCTCATCCAGAATTGCAACCAGACCCTCCTTGAACTCGATAGACTTGAAGATCAGCGACCACTTTCCTTACCTGAAGCTAATTTCAGACATATCATTAAAGCCCACCTTCTGAAGCTCTTACGTTTTCAGAACGAGTATTGGAGGAAGTGGTGCACGATCAGGTACATCAAGTTTGGCACTGAAAACACAAAACTTTTTCATGCACTCGCCACTGAACGTTACAGGAAGAACTCCATAGCCACACTGAAAACACCTGCTGGAACAACTGTCAGTGACCAGACGTCCAAGGAGGTGATTCTGTTTACCACTTACAAGCAACGTTTGGGTGAATCGTCCACACCAGAAATGAAATTTGATCTACACAATATCATCAAGAGAATTGAGGGACTCGAGGTTTTATCTACACCGTTTACACATCAAGAAATCAATGAGGTAGTCAGAACCATGCCCAATGACAGAGCTCCAGGACCTGACGGGTTCAATGGGCAGTTCTTGAAATCTTGTTGGCACATCATAAAACATGATTTCTACAAACTGTGTGAAGAATTCTATTCTGGTAACCTTGACCTCACCAGCATTAACTCTGGTTTCATCACCCTCACCCCTAAAATCAACTCACCTGAGACTGCTAATGACTTCAGACCGATCACGCTCCTTAACTCTTGTCTGAAGATCATAATGAAGATCTTAGCCAATCGACTGCAGAAAATTGTGCTAAAAATCGTGCACAGAAACCAATATGGCTTTCTTCGCACACGCACCATCCAGGATTGTCTCGCTTGGGCTTTCGAGTACATATATCAGTGCAAGCAATCCGGAGACCCAATCATTTTGCTCAAGCTTGATTTCGCTAAAGCGTTCGACACCATAGAACACCCTGCCATGATTGCTATCATGAAGCAAATGGGATTCGATAACCGATGGCTCAACTGGATCAAGAGGATTTTTGAGTCAGGTACTTCTTCCGTACTTCTGAATGGTGTCCCGGGCCGACAATTTCAATGCAGACGTGGCGTTCGTCAGGGAGACCCACTTTCTCCCCTAATTTTCGTCCTACTGCCGACCTCCTACAAGCTGCAATTAATGATGCGTACAGACAGCGCAAGATCCACCTCCCGATCCCTTGCAATCAACCAACTGATTATCATGTGGTCCAATATGCCGACGACACCATTTTGCTGATGCCGGCATGTCCAGACCAAGCCAAAATTATGAAGCAACTGCTACTGGACTATGCTACTTCCATTGGTCTGAAGATAAATTTCCAAAAATCGTTGCTCATACCACTCAATGTTCAGGAGGACATGGTTGAACAACTAGCTCATTTTTGTGGGGATGCTCTACGGGTAAAATTCCCTTCACCTACCTTGGCTTGCCAATGGGTACCACCAAGCCAACCATGGTGGATCTGATGCCAATGGTGGAAAGAACGGAACAAAGACTATCCTCCTCTTTGTGTATGCTGGATCATGGTTCTAAACTGACTCTCCTAAATTCGCTCATAACATCCATGCTGATATACCCAATGTGCACACTTAGGTTCCCTCCAAAATTGATTGAACACCTTGACAAGATCCGAAGGCGTTGCTTGTGGCGCAAGAAAACTGACCAGGGGGGAAAATCAACCTCCCTTGTTGCATGGGACCTGGTCTGCCGCCCCAAAAATCGCGGAGGCCTAGGGATTCTTGATATCAAAATCCAAAACACAGCTCTCCTCCTAAATTTTCTGCACAGCTTCTACAACAAGCATGACATCCCTTGGGTCCATCTGATCTAGAACACATACTACAACAACAAAGTGCCCCATACCGCGGATGATTGCGGTTCTTTCTGGTGGAGAGAAGTCATGAACTTAAGTGACATTTATAGAGGGATCTCTACGGTGCAAATTGGCGCAGGCAACACCGCGCTGTTCTGGAAAGATCTCTGGAGCGACCAGCTGAACGATGAAGCTTTCCCCCGGGCTTTCTCATTCACCAAACTTGAGGATGCTTCTGTCGCTGACTTTCTGGCAATAACCAATATCCACACTGGCTTTCACCTTCCTCTGACACAACTGGCTCGGCAGGAACTCCAACAACTTCAAGCCCGAACTGCAGACACAACCCTGGACGGGGGCAAACCTGACGAGTCGACCTACTCCTGGGGAGGCAAATACACATCGGCCAGATACAATAAATTCTATTTCAAGAATGTTTCCACCGATCCTGCCTTTGCTTGGATTTGGGACTCTAAATGCACGTCCAAAATCAAAGTTTTTGCTTGGCTCTAAAGGCAGCAAGGACGAAACATGCTGAAAAGGAGGCACTACAACGTTGGAACCAATGTCAACTGTGCTATTTGTAGTTGCAACGTGGAAGAGACCGTGGAGCACCTTTTCTTCAACTGCCCATTTAGCCAAACATGCTGGAATGCAATTGATATTTCTTGGCCAGACAATGGGAACAGATTGCAGCTTCTCCGTGGAGGGAGACAACGTTGGCCCTCGCCATTGTTCATGGAAATCTTCATGTTATCAGCCTGGGGCATCTAGAAAGAACGCAATGGCATCATCTTCAGAGGCATTCCCCCCACATTTAACTCTTGGAGGGCTAGACTACAAAAGGACCTGGAATTATTATGCCATAGGGTCAAGCCCCCCCTTGTAGACTTCATCTCAGCCTTCCGTGTAACCCACTTGTAACCCCCTTCACCATATCCTCCCCTCTCGGGGTGCTAACACACCTTCTTACTTGTACTGACCCACCTTGTAATCATGTAAAACTGATACTTTGACAATACTGATATAATATATGTGGCAGTAGGATCCTTGCCTACTGTCTTTGACCCTTCAAAAAAAACATTGGTGCTTTCATTGAGAGCCCCGATGTATCGTCGACAGAAGGATCGTGGCTCACCTCTTCATCAACACTGATGTTGCGTCTAAGGAAATGTTTCTCTCTGGGCAGGTCTTTGTGTTTGGTGGCTTTGTGCTTTGTGCCAACTCGATCGACCGCCTCGAGCAGGTCAATAGTTCTGCCCCCGGCCACCAGATTAGGTTTGGAAACCTGAACTACGTTGCTCACATCCAAGGAGACCTATTATTCGACAGGTTCGCGGCCTCAGCCGCCACTCTGTGTCCTAGCCAAGAAGACTCTTCGGATCCCCTTTTAGATCCCATCCAGGGCTCGACACCCATACCCACCTCGGCCTTAGATCCAGGGCGGGTCTCATTGTCCGAAGACGGGAGCGTAAGCCCCGCCGGACTTCTTCCCCTTGCAGAACTCCCGGCCGAAGACCCAGACGCAATCCTAGAATCGACTCTGGGTAACCATCGCGGACTGCCGAGGTCTGCACTTAGTGGGTCCGATCAGGTGTCCTACACCAAACTCAGCCTAGCAGATCCGTAGTTTCCGGTCCCACTTTTGCTCCTAGACGAAGCATTGGACTTAATGCAGTCTCTCGCCATCACAGAAGCATTGCCTCCGAACTATACCCAGCTCGGGCAGGGGGCTAAGAGCGGGGAATTTTATGCCCCACCCACCACCCACTTAATAGCCACTGTAGAGGATCTAACCGACATGCTGACTACGCGTCCGAAGACATCGACGACATGGACGACGATGCCGAGGCTAAACCAAGCCAAGTCCCACCCATCATGGGGCGTTCGAAGGCCACCTCAACCTACGATGTGTACATGGTGGACACTCCGGATAAAAAGAATGACGAGGATAATCCGAGCCCCAATGAGGACAAACCCGTCGATAAACCACCAAAGCACTGACGTCAGTGGCGCCGCTCATGATCGCGTCGGGCAAAGGACAGTAACACCGGCACCGGAGATAATGAAACTCCGGATGATGCCGAAGACCGTGAATACCCCATCGAGCCCACATATGAATAGGACGAAAGGGAAGAGGGCGAATACAGTCCCGGACACACCGATCACGAAGATTCGGAGGATAGCAACTATATGCCAGAATCCGAAGAGGAGGTCAGCCTCGGTGACGAAGATTTTATCGTCCCAAAGGAACCCCTCGATCAGGACCGCTTCAAGCAACAACTTATTGCTACAGCCCGGAGCCTTAAAAAGAAGTAGCAGCAGCTCAAAGCCGAACAAGATACGCTTAACAAAAGGTGGACTAAGGTCCTGGCCGCTGAGGAATACAGCCACGAGCGACCTGTTAAAAGTTAACATGAGCGCAAGTTGCTGCCATAGTTTGATGATGAAGCCCTTGAGCCAATATCGTTGAAATACACTCAAGCAGACCAACCAGACCGACCACCACGTGGACGGGATAAAACGGCATATCAAGCCGAACACCAACCCGCACCTCCTCGCCGAAGAGGCAGGGAGACAGCAACTGTGGGACACACATATGACTTACTACATGACCTAGCCAATAAAGCTGGTCAGACTAGATCAATCTACAGACTAAGGGGTCGTGCCCCGGTGCGAGACAACGTCTATGAAGCCCGGTGTGACGACTACTACTATATTCGGGAATAGAACCGAACTCAGATGTCAGCCAATCTCCATCGCGACATTGCGTGATATAGAGGGGCCGCACACCCCCTATGCTTCACTAATGAGGTCATGGAACACCAATTTCTGAAAGGGTTTAAACCCATAAACATCAAGTAGTACGATGGGACGACGGATCCAGCCGTCTGGATTGAAGATTTTCTTCTCCACATTCACATGGCTCGAGGAGATGATCTCCACGCCATTAAGTATCTTCCGCTAAAGATAAAAGGAGCAGCACATCATTGGCTAAACAGCCTCCTAGAAAACTCCATTGGAACCTGGGAAGACTTGGAAGAGGCTTTTCGGGCCAACTTTCAGGGCACTTATGTCCGGCCACTAGATGCTGACGACTTGAGTCACATAATTCAGAAGCCAAGCGAATCAGCCTGCAAACTTTGGAATCGGTTCTTAACTAAAAAGAACTAGATTGTAGACTGTCCGAACACCAAAGCCTTAGCAGCCTTTAAACACGGCGTCCATGACGAATGGCTCGCCTGACACCTTGGGCAGGAAAAACTGTAGACCATGGCAGCCTTAATGGCACTCATGACCCACTTCTGTGCGGGCGAGGATAGCTGGTAGGCTCGTAGAAGCAACAGCTCGGGTGACCACGACACTTCTGAGGTGCGGGACGACAATGGTAAACCGCACTGCAATAAAAACAAATGTCTGAACAACAACAATGACAATGCAGACGATATGACAGTCAGTGCCAGATTCAGCGGTCCTAAATCTGGTTAGCAGAAGAAACCTTTCAAAGGCAACAAAGACGGGCCATCCATCTTAGATAAAATCCTCGAGAGGCCCTATCAGATTCACGGCACACCCGATAAGCCTGCGAATGATACAACAGGAATTGTTGGGTTTTCAAACAGGCCGGTAAAATAAATACGGAGTACACAAGTTAAAAGGGCCTCCAAGCAAAGACGATGGCGAGCCCCGTCAGCCGAACACTGGGGGTCAGAAGCAGTTTTCCCCCGAGGTGAAAACGTGAGCATGATATATGTCACTCATATTCCTAAAAGGGAGCGCTAGCGCGCACTACAGGACGTCTATGTTGTAGAGCCTATCACCCCCAAATTTAACCCATGGTCAGCCTGTCCGATCACCTTCGATTGCAGGGATCACCCAACTAGTATCCGTCATGGTGGCTCGGCCGCCCTGGTTCTTGATCCAATTATTGACGGATACCACCTCACTAGAGTCCTTATGGACGGAGGAAGCAGTCACTTGATTTATCAAGATACTGTCCGTAAGATGGGGATCGACCCGTCACGAATCAAGCCTACCTTTCAAGGTGTGATACCAGGAGTGGAGGCCCGTTGTACAGGCTCAATTACACTGGAGGTAGTATTCGGCTCCTCGGATGACTTCCGCAGCGAAGAAATAATCTTCGACATCGTCCCTTTTCGCAGTGGTTACCATGCACTGCTTGGACGAACTGCTTTTGCCCGCTTCAATGCAGTCCCGCATTACCCTTACTTGAAGCTCAAGATGCCTGGACCCCGTGGAGTTATCACAGTCAATGGTAACATGGAGCGCTCCCTCCGTACTGAAGAGCACACAGCGGCCCTTGTAGCCAAAGTTCATGGCGGCCTCATCAAGCCGAACAGTTCACCAGCCAATAAAGCCAACGACGTATCCAAACGAGTCCGGTCTGCACTTAATAGCAATAAAATAATGGATTCAGACCTTGATTAGCAGCTCAACCTCCGCCGATCGCCTTACCCGGTTGCGGCTTGTGTACCGCGCATACATAATTACGCACTAAAAATACCTTGGGCGGCACCGAAGGCACACTGCAGAAGAGGTCCATTGTACGACTCGACCCTATCTGGACCACATATATCTTTCTTCACTTACTACAGGTTCATCAAGAATCCTACTAGCTATATGGTTGTTGCAGGAGACCTTCTTAAGGCTAGCGTTTCCCAACCATCAAATACTCCTCTCAATGGACTTATTACTAAGGAGAAATGGCGCAGATCTGCGGCAGGGCATCACTGGAGTCTTCTGTTTTCGAACTATGATCTTTAGGCCCTGTGTTAGACTTTCCCTTATGTAAAACCTTTTCTTTTTTCTTTGGGGCATGTAATGTGACCTTAATATTGAACGGCATTGTCTGTCGTCGACGTATCAATAAAGATATTAAGGAAGCAGATGATTATCAACTTTTTGGTTGGGTTCTGGTATTGCCTTATCATCTGTGTTTCCCCCTTACATTCGACTGACACACGTGGTTCAACATGGCCTTAATATGAGGGGTTGTATTTGGCACCGCAAAACTCTTAAGTCTGAACACCTGTAGGGAACTCTTCGGTGTCCCGGATATTGCATCATATGCATCAGCTCCAAATCATATCTTTGGTCTATAGTTGGGTTGCCCGGCTCCTATGTTTGCCACCTTACATTCCGCAAGTTCGGCTAAGGTAGTAAAGGGAGAACTATTGCGATTGTATTTCTGCTTTGTCCGGTTAAGTGCCTCAGTAGAGAAAGCCTAAAACTGACTGTCATGTTAGGTGAGAGTGGGTCAGCAGTCCGGTGACTTAGTGTTATACTACAAATCGTTCGCGATTTATGCCGTGTGATACGAGGGGCTGGGCTTTTGACCATCCATGTTGCAAAGGCGTTGTCCTCCGGATTGCCGTTCACGTAAAAATGGGCTAGTACTTAGCGCCACCAATGGACTCTTATGGCTAAGTGAAAGTACTAAAGCCGCACAGTCTGATTTCCTAGTTCACCTCGCAAGCCGCCTCCTACATCGGACCAAGACGTTGGATAAAGTGCGGTCATGCATTTCTGAACACCCCTGTAATATTTACGTGGGGGCTGAAGCCGACAACAGGTAAACTTTCAAACATATAAATACCAGAATAGGAGGATAAACTAATAATAAAGTGTAAGCATAACTATTATACATCATGAGTTCATTACACGACTCTTACAAACCGGACTCAACTATTCAAATATGACATCCTTTGAGCACTTGCCCTCTACAATGCAGGCTCCTTCAAGGACCTCGTCAAAGTACCTCTCCGGCCGCCAGTGCTCCTTGCCTTCAGGTGGCCCTGCGGTGGCAATCTTGGTGGCCTTCATCTTCGCCCACTGCACCATGATGCGGGCGAAGGCCATCCGACACCTTCTATGCAGGACAACCACTTGAGGCTATCGATCCGAGGAAGCGCATCCACTAGCCGCTTCACGAGGCTGAAGTGGCTGCTAGGTATGGCCTCGTCCGGCCACAGACAGAATATCACATCCTTCATGGCTAGTCCGGCCACCCTGTGCAGCTCGGACAGCTGCTTCAGCTGGTCACTCAGGGGCACTGGAAGTTCTGGCGCAAGGTACTGCGACCAGAACAACTTCTCCGTCGAGCTCCCCTCTTTGTCTCGGAAGAATGCAGCGGCATCCGCAATACTCCTCAGCAGATCCACAAAGGCGCCTAGAGAACTCCAAACTCGGGTCAGTAAAATATATCTCTTCCTAGTAAATCTACTCTGCATGATAAAGGCCTTACTAGCCGCAATCTGCCTTGCCTCTTGAATCTCCTAGCGAGCACCCTGGGCATCAACCCGGGCTTCCTTCATGCTCTCAAGAGCTTTGGTGAGCTTAGAGGCTTGTTATGAAATCTTTTGCTCCAAGGACTCGCACTTGGTTATGGCGTCCTTGAGCTCCTGTTCGACCTCCTCCACCCGCGCCTCATGTCTATGGCAGGCGGTTTGCTCCACCTCCAGCTCCTTGGCCGCTTTGTCCATGGCCGCCTTGCTCACCTCCGCCTCCTTCTTGGCTTTGGCGAGGGCACTCTTGAGGGACTCTACCTCGGTTGCGCCAACTACGAACATATTTATACACTGGTGCACGTCGCTGCTATACAAATAGTTTTAAACCCCTTTCCGCGACCGCATTTGGAACCATCGCCAAGTGGGTGTGGGTGATACGGGGGTCCTTCCCACACGACCTAGAAACCATCGGGGATAGGCCCTCCTAGCACACAAACTGGCTCGTGTGCGATCTGGCGAGGCATGGAAACCCAATTTTTTCCTTTCGTATGTACATCCCACACGGTGAATCCTAGAAAAACATTTCCATTTGTATGTATATCACACATAGTCAATCCAAGGAGTACGTTTCTGTTCTTATGTACATCCCAAATGATTAGGCCGATATAGTCGTGTGAAAAAGGTGGACATGAAAATTTAATTTGTCGATATGTTTGTGATAGGTACGTTATCGCACACGGTTCAAGAATGTAAAATGAGTGTGGTGCCTCTACTAACGCCAACATGTACATTTTCGTAACTATGTTCGATTGGAATTCCTATCACACAAGCACACTGGTTTGAAACGTTTGTCATATTACCATGAATCGCACACGCATATGAGACGAAACCATGTGTGTGTCCAAAGGGCATCGCAAACGTTTCACGTCAAAGAACTGTCTGTTTTCTTTTTTCATCGCACACGTTGTTTTCTTTCTAACCATGTGCACATTATTTTATTCGCTCCTGTACAATTTTTTTGCTGTAATTTATTATTCGAATTGGAATTTTTGAAATATGAAACGTGCAATTCAAATTCTCAGCATAATGGTTCAACAATAAATCCATAAATAAAATTGTCAGTACAATGTGTTCTGTAATTACAGGATTAGCTAACAATTAACTATGATGAACCACAATATTTAAGAGCAGTAGGTGAAGAGACAAGTGTAAATCATTTTGACTGCCGATGTTTTTGAAGAAGCGGAATGCCCATAATGTGCCTTCCTGCATGCCATAGGCACGAACAACTTTTGTCCAACCCCTTGTGACGATTGCCCGCTCGTCCTTCACCACCTTCAGGAACACTTCTAGAGCATTGTCATGGTGGCATGAATTATATACTTTAACCTTAGTTGCCTCCACTCCGGTCATGTAGTTTGCAAGGTAATCGTCAGTAAATAGCTTCGGAAACCACTGAAAATAGAAAAATATGAGATCATGAGGTCCAATAGAGTAACTTATTGTGGGCAGGGGAAAAGGCAATAGATTACTTACCATCCTAAAGTTCACTGATGTCTTGGACAAAGTGTAAATAAAGAGCTTAATTCCCATCACCCATTTCTTTCGCCTAACAATCTTTCTTAATTTCCTCACTTGACACTTGTTCATGAATATTTCATTGCCCCATATGCAAAAGGGATCGAAGCATGGATCAATACCGCTCATATACGTACCTACAAGCAACCGGTAAATGTTAGAAGCTAAATGAGATTGCACAAATGATGTAAAATACAACTACCTACATTCCTAAGTACAAGTATTTTTAGAGATTTCAATATGAACTACATACGGATGTATATAGAATTATAGACATAGTTTAGATTAAAATCTAGATTCACTCATTTTGCTCCTTATGTAGTCTATATTGGAATCTCTAAAAATACTTAAATTTAGGAATAGATGGTGTATAAAACATGGGATGCAGCTAACCTCGACGGCAAACAACAACATCCCCCATTGTAGCCCTGTGTAAGTACATGGAAAGCCAATGTTAACTACAACAGGGTTAAAATCCACCAAAGATAGCAAATGGTAATAAAACGGCAGCATCTGTAGTGATATCTTCATTGCGAAAGAGTAGCACGGTAGCAAAGGGACGGATGAAAAAATGGATACAACTGTTAATTGCAACAGGCTTAACAACATCCTAATTCATGTTTTGTAAGTTTGTAGCCATTGAAATACAACTGTTTAAAAATGGATACAGTTGTTAATTGCAACAGGCTCAATGGCCATTGAAACCGATACTGATAAAAATGCAATTGGCAGAGTTAAACATCACAAGGCAGGTGTTGCCAAAGCAGATAATGGCCCAGTTGTCTATAAAAAGGTAGGGGAAATAGCTAAAACCTTTTAGTCATGTTTACACAAGATGCTTAAGACATCGACCATACAAAACATAGCCATTAATTGCAACTGGTATTTGTAAGATTGAACTGGTGAGTTCATACTTGTTAAGTCCTGAGAGGTAGTTGTTGGGGCACTTCATCTTGGCCAGAGCCCGCCCAAAGTCAGCGGCGGCGAAGGCAAGCTCTTCCTCCGAGTCGAAGCGTGGATCAGTGCCCCTGACATGTGTACCTACAAGAAGCAAGTAAATGTTAGAAGCCAAACTGCAATTGCACAAATGATGTAAAATACTGTAAGACATGGGATGCAGCTAACCTCAACGGCAAACAACAGCGTCGCCCGTTATGGCCCTGCGTAAGTACATGGATAGGCATGGTAAGTACAATAGGGTTGTCATCCACCAAAAATAGCAAATGGGCAGCATATCTAGTATGTCTTCATTGCGGAGAGTAGCATGGTAGCAAAGTTTGTTGCTGGTATTGGTGAAATTGAATTGAACAGTTAATACTTGAACATCACACAGTGTGCAGTACTAAAATAAACAAGGCACGAACATGCTTAATACATCAACCATACAAAACATAGCCATTACAAGTGGCATTGGTAAGATTTAGCTGGTCAGATCATACCTGTTAAGTCCTGGGGGGTAGTCGTCGGGACACTTCTTCTGGGCCAGAGCCTGCACCATGTCGGCGGCAGTGGAGGTGAGGTGATCCTCCGGGTCAACACGCACAGCGGCCATCATGCCATGGACCGCCATCAGCTCCTCGACCTCCACGTGATATGTGGTTGGGCTTGCACGGTGATGCTTTGGAGGTAGGGATGATGGGGATTTGGAAGCATGAGGATGTTTCGCGGGTGCCATTTAAGCAATCAGGTCGGGGCCATGATAAAGATCGGTGGGTTACCTGACTGGATCCGAGCAGAATGTAGATGGGGTTGAAGCTGTGGTTGCAGTGGTGACGGTTTGAGCTGCCAGTAGGGGGAGGCGCGGGGGGCGCAGGGAGGGGGGGAGGGGGGAGATGACGGAGATACTGAGGAAATTTGATGGGTGGGGATGTGGTTGGAGGAATAAATTCTGAAATCGGGCACATAATGAAAATTGCGCTGCGAAACTTGAAACTTGGGGCGGGGAAACACACAACACAGACGAAGTGCATAAAATACTCGTGTGCGAGAAAACAGAAAATTGGCAGTTCCCATCTCCAAAAAAGGTACACGTGTAGTCAATTTTTTCGGTCAATGATACGCCTGGTTTATTAGGAACCATCGCATAGGTAAAAAACTTATGGATCATTAAGGTAAAAAACGCACATGGGTACGGCATAGAAACCGTGTGTTTTGTGATCTTCTAATGATTAACGCAAAAAAGCACACACGGTCACTCATGCTAATCAACGCTCAAAGCCCTCAAAGGATGCTCATTGTACGTTAATACTACAAACTTAAAGTACTACTGGTAATTTGCTCTAATACTACAAACTTAAACTACTTCTCAGATGTTGCCATCGGGGCATGCTAGCCAGATGCCGACGTTCTCCTTCTGGGCCTTGTAGGCGGCAGCGAACCGTGCTTCGATCTCCGCCAAGCTCTCCTCATCACGACATGTGGCCTCTTCTTTCTTGCGGTGGCGGTACTCTCTTTTCGTGACTTCTTTATGCCTTTTCCTATCCTCCTGTGCGGCTTTGGCCACCTCTAGATCCACCGCCCATTCGACCATGGCAGCCTCAAAGTCCGCCCACATAACTGTGTGGCCGGCGGAGGCGATGAACTCGGCACGGCGAGATGCCGTCCCTTCCTTACCATGTGTGCGGTCGCGGGCGCTGAGGAATGTGGCGCTGCGGGATGCCATCGCTTCCTTACCAGTTACTGTGCACCGTGGTGCCATGAATGATGCTTGGATAAATCTCTAGGACGGAGGGGCCAGGAAGCCATACAGTGCGGTGGTTTTTAAGAGCTCAACGACAAACGACAAGGGAAATTTGGCTTCCCTTACAATTTAGCCCATTCATTATCGCACACGGTTCATCTCGGTCGCTTCCGGAAACAGTGTGCACTGAGGCTATTGTGTGTTGCATTATGATTGGCCGGAACCCCAGCCACGCGGATCGCGCGTGTGCACCGTAGGATGCGCCGCGATCGAACGGCAATCCACGTCCCTCACATCACATCCGTGCAGCTGTAGCTGGATTGGATTTATATGCGCCAAATGCCTAGAAAATGCACATAATCCCTTAAATATGGTAAATGAGTCCAGAAAAATGTTTGAACACAGTGATTTGCAGGGTGTATGTTCTTCGTAGAAAAAAACTCATGGACAAAGGACAAAGGAAATTTGGATCCCCCTTCAATCTTGGTGATTTCCCTCTCGAAACCATGAAACTTCCTTGGTGATGGTTCGATTTATGAAAGGCGTGCATGACGACATAAGGATAACATTCTAAAAAAAATTACCAGGGCATGGTGCGGCTGAGGGAGTCCCGGACTAGGGGGTGTCCGGATAGCCGAACTATCATGGTCGGCCGGACTCCAAGATTATGAAGATACAAGATTGAAGACTTCGTCCCTTGTCCGGATGGGACTTTCCTTGGCGTGGAAGGCAAGCTTGGCAATACGGATATGTAGATCTCCTACCATTGTAACCGACTTTGTGTAGCCCTAGCCCTCCCCGGTGTCTATATAAACCGGGTGGCTTTAGTCCATAGAACGAACAACAATCATACCATAGGCTAGCTTCTAGGGTTTAGCCTCCTTGATCTCGTGGTAGATCCACTCTTGTAACACACATCATCAATATTAATCAAGCAGGACGCAGGGTTTTACCTCCATCAAGAGGGCCCGAACCTCGGTAAAACATCGTGTCCCTTGTCTCCTGTTACCATCCGCCTAGACGCACAGTTTGGGACCCCCTACCCGAGATCCACCGGTTTTGACACCGACATTGGTGCTTTAATTGAGAGTTCCTCTGTGCCGTCACCATCGGGAAGGATGCATTTTCCCGTCTTTAAAGACGGCACCGTCGTCAAGGGAGCTTTGGCCTCCGGCCAAACTATCCGGCTAGGCGGTTTTCTTATGACCGCCTGTTCGGCCACCGCTCCGGCAATGACCTCTCAAGTCATTAAAAGCGATCTTCACGTCAGCTCAGAATTCCCCGAGAAGCTAGATCCGATTGAGCTCTCCTCCGTAAATGAGCTCTTGGATCGCATCGCCGCCCTGGTAGTCGCTACCGACTACGATCAGATTGGTCTTAAAACTGATCTGAGAGAAATTAACTCTCCCCAGGTTACCCACCACGTTGTTGTGGTAGAGGAACAATGCGGCGACTCTTCTTCTATGTTAAAAACCAACTATGTCCAGATTCCCGATCCCTCCATGCCGGATTCCCGCGGAGGGACGGACGCTAATCAAATACTGAACCTAAAGTTAGGCATCGGACCAGATTTGTTGGAAAGCGTCCAGCAAACCAAGCTTCCCAATCCGGAAGCTTCTTGGCCTTTGAGCCTCAGATCGGGCGGGGTTCCGAACTTAATTCCACCCGCCCACCCAAACATAAGCGATCTATCTCAAATACGGCAAGAACCCGATGAAACATTACATCATTACTGGGCCAGATTCCTCCTGGTCATGAACAGGATAAAGGACTGCCGTGAAGAAAGCGCGATTTCAATCATTTGCAACAATTGCACGGACAAGGGAATCATAAACGCCATCAGTCGTCGCGAAGTTACACGCTTCGCCGACCTAGCGACCATTGTACAAAAATACTGCGCGATGGAGAGTGCCTGGAAAACCGAAACTAGGTTTTGGGACAATCCGGCCCTGAATACAACCCCAGTCCGAAATAAAAGGGTGCGTCATATTCAAGCACCTGGGTTAAAAACCAAAAAGCAAAAAACCCCTAAAGGGTACGGAACCGTACTGGAGGGATGACTCAATGGACCCTGCAAAATCCACAGTACGGAGGGCGCCACTCCAACACATAGCCTTCGAGCATGTTGGATACTACGGCAGGTGGCCAAAAGTGGCGAAGGCTTTTTAGCCCCGGGCAACCAGCCCAGCAGTACCAGTACGGTATTAACAGTCTTCAAGACTTTCGCATCAAATAACATGCGGAAACGAAAAATCCGCAGCCTCGCCGAAGTCTACCAAGTAGCAACAACAAATCCATGGAGCGACACGGCTATCACCTTCAATGCCAGCGACGAACCTAAATTCCGAACAGCTAGAGCACTAGTCGCATTGGTCCTCAGTCCGATAGTGGATGGCTTTCGTCTTACCAAAGTACTCATGGATGGCGGCAGTGGATTAAACCTCATCTACGAGGAAACCCTTCAAAAAATGGAAATCGACTAGAGCCGCATTGAGCGAAGCAGCACAACCTTCAGGGAAATAATCCCTAGTTGAGAAGTATGCTGGACAGGAAAAATCACACTAGATGTAGTGTTCGGCTCGCCGGACAATTACAGGTCTGACGAGGTCACGTTCCAAGTGGCCCCATTTGGCAGCGGGTATCACGCTTTGTTAGGGCGAGAGGCATTCACAATCTTCCAAGCTATACCCCATTACGGGTACATGAAGCCCAAAATGCCCGGACCCAATGGAATAATCACTCTCGCCAGTGATCCAGATACAGCACTCCGCGCTAAAAATAAGACAGCCGCACTAGCCCTAGAGGCATTATCCGAAGCCCTAGCGGCAGAGGAACTAACTGCGCTGCGCTCCACGGTGGATAGGGACGATGTGATACTCGATAAGAGGTCCAAGTCCACCTCTTTTAAACCAGCAGACGAAATAGTCAAATTTCAGGTCCATCCAATGGACCCCACAAAGACGGCCTCCATTGGGGCACAATTAAATCCTGATGTAGAAGCTGCACTACGAGAATTCCTTCGGGAAAATTGGGACATTTTTGCCTGGCACCCTTCAGACATGCCAGGAATCCCACGCAGGCTGGCAGAGCACAGCCTAAATATCCTAAAAGGATTCAAGCCAGTCAAACAAGCACTTCGGTGATTTTCCGAACCCAAAAGACAGGCAATGGGAGAGGAGCTAGCCAAACTCTTAGAAGCCGGATTCATCAGAGATATAAAACATCCGGACTGGCTAGCCAATCTAGTAATGGTACCAAAAAAGGACAAATCCTGGCGCCTCTGCGTCGATTTCAAAGACCTTAACAAGGCCTGTCGAAAGGACCCTTTCACTCTCCCTCGCATCGACCAAATCATCGATGCTACCACAGGGCACGATTCGTTGTGCTTCCTCGATGCATACTCCGGATACCATCAAATCAAGATGGCGGGAAAAGACCAGGCCGCAACGGCATTCATTACTCCATCTGGGCCATTCTGCTTCAACACAATGCCCTTCGGACTCAAAAATGTCGGCGCAACATATCAGCGCATGATTCAAACATGTCTGGCTACCTAGATAGGCAAAATAGTAGAGGCATACGTAGACCATGTGGTCGTCAAGACCAAACACGTCGAAACTCTAGTAGACGACTTGAGGGTGACATTCGACAACCTTCGAGCATATGACATTAAGCTCAACCCGGAAAAATGTGTCTTCGGAGTACCAGCCGGAAAGCTATTGGGCTTCATTGTATCCGGTAGAGGAATTGAAGCAAACCCAGCCAAGATCCAAGCTCTGTCACAATTGGATATTCCAAAGGACCTCAAGCAAATACAAAAACTAACTGGATGTGTAGCGGCTCTAAGTCGCTTCATCTCCCATTTGGGAGAAAAGGCTCTGCCCCTCTATCGCCTCCTCCGGCGCACCGAACACTTCGAATGGACGGATGCTGCCACGGCCAGACTCGAAGAAATCAAGGCCATACTGGCAAAAAATCCGGTCCTAGCCGCGCCCAACCTGGGCAAACCTATGTTATTATATATCGCAGCAACACATCAAGTTGTCAGCGCGGTACTCGTCGTCGAACGAGAAACAGAAGGGCACAGATTCCCTCTTCAAAAACCAGTGTACTACGTATCCACTGTCTTAACCCCATGCAAGTCCCGGTACCCACATTATCAAAAGATAGCGTATGCGGTGTTCATGGCATCCCGGAAGCTGCGACACTACTTTCAAGAGTGTTCCATAACGGTGGCCTCCGAAGTACCTCTCAACGATATTATAAACAATCGCGACACAACGGGCAGGATTGCAAAATGGGCCATTGAGCCCTTACCATTTGACATAACCTACAAACCACAGCGAGCTATAAAGTCGCAAGTTCTGGCTGACTTCGTCGCCGAATGGACCGAAGTCGAACTCCCTAAAGAGTACGGCGCGTACTCCAATTGGATCATGCATTTCGACGGATCCAAAATGTTGGCCGGCTTGGGGGCTGGCGTCGTCTTGACGTCCCCAACTAGAGACACAGTCCAGTACGTACTTCAAATAATGTACATGGACTCCAACAACGCAGCCGACTACGAGGCCCTTCTACACGGCCTCCGGATGGCAATCTCCATGGGCATTCAACGCCTAGAGGTGCGTGGGGATTCAAACCTCGCAATATCCCAAGTAAATGGAGACTTTGATGCCAAAGATCCGAAAATGGCAGCTTACCACAACGCCGTCCTAAAAATGCCAGCTCGGTTCGAAGGACTCGAATTCCACCATGTAGCCCGGGATAATAACCAGGCAGCAGACGTGTTGGCACGCATCGGCGCAAAACGCGATGCCGTCCCTCCAAACATCTTCCTGGAACGGCTCTTTAAGCCATCCGTATTATGGGAAGAGGAGTCCGGAAATAACAATTCGGAGCCAGCTGCATCACCTAACTCAGACCACTCTGACACAATCGGCGTCTCGGCCAATGAAATACAACCCTTAGCCCACGAAATAATGGCAGTAATTGCCCCGTGGACGGAACCATTCCTAGCCTACTTAATCAGGCAGGAACTTCCCGAAGACCAAAATGAGGCCCGCTGCATAGTTCGGCGATGTAAAGCCTACAAGGTCCATGAGGGAGAACTTTATAAAAAAAGCACAACCGGAATCCTTCAAAGGTGTATCTCCGAAGAGGAAGGGCAAAATCTCCTGGCTGAAATTCACGCCGGACTCGGCGGGCACCACGCTGCAGCCCGGGCCCTTGTGGGCAAGGCCTTCCGTACAGGATTTTATTGGCCGACAGCCCGGGCAGATGCTCAGGACTTAGTCCAACGATGCGTTGGTTGCCAGCTCTTTGCTAATCAGAGCCACATGCCACCCACCGCCCTCAAAACTATACCCATCACCTGGCCGTTCGCGGTCTGGGGGCTTGACATGGTTGGACCCCTTAAAGGGGGAACCCACAAGCACAAATACTTATTGGTCATGGTGGACAAATTCACCAAATGGATTGAGGCCAAGCCGGTTAAAACGGTAGAATCCGGACCTATGACAGACTTCATATCCGGGGTAATACACCGTTTTGGCGTCCCCCACAGCATCATCACTGATAACGGCACGAATTTCACGGCCCACGAGGTTAAACTCTGGTGCAAAAACATGGGCATCAAGCTCGACTATGCTTCAGTTTATCATCCCCAAACTAACGGTCAAGTCGAGCGAGAAAATGGTCTAATCATGAGCGGCATCAAACCCAGACTAGTGCGGTCCCTCAAGGAATCTAACACGCACTGGGTAGAGGAGCTCGACTCCGTACTCTGGGGGCTGTGGACCACGCCAAACTGATTTACCGGATTCACACCATTTTTTATGGTGTACGGCGCAGAGGCAGTTCTGCCCTGCGATATAATTCACGACTCACCTCGCGTGCGCATGTACGAAAAAAGAGAAGCCGAGTTGGATCGGCAGGACAGTTTGGACGCCTTTGAAGAGGAGCGGGACGTGGCAAAATCTCGTTCCGCATTCTATCAGCAGCAGGCTCGAAGGTATCAAAGCAGAGAAGTACGGGCCAAAACGTACAATGTTGGCGAACTTGTTCTACGCCTGCCGTAAAAGAAAAAGGACAAACTTAAGCCCAAGTGGGAAGGTCCCTTCATCATCGACCAAGTCCTGACCGGCGGAGCATACCGTCTATGTAACGCATCTATCAATCGACTCGAGCCGAACCCATGGAACGCAGCCCGTCTCCGAAGATTCTACGCCTAACGCCGGACTCAAAGTTCGTCTCACTCCTCCGTCCACCTTTCTACATTTTCACTGTCTCTTGTTCCCCTCCTTCTTCCCACTTTTTTTTCAATAGCTTTTATAGGCTGATTTGTGCATTGATTCGCACACACTTGATGTGCTCCTAGCACTCATTATACCTGGGGGCTTCTTTAACAGAAGCTTATTTATACGGGCTTCATGCCCAACACATGTGTTATACTTCCGCATGTACCTTTTATTCACCATTATATGCATCGATATGACTTAAGTTTTGGCCAAGCTGGGTTGCCTGGCTCCTGTGCTTACCCCTACGTTCCCGATTGTTCGGCTAGGAGGTAAAGGGAGCACCTCTGCGATTGTTACTGTCGGGTCAGCCGGATGTGTACCTCAGACTGGGTGAAGCCTAAAGCTAGCGTTCTTAAGAGAATATTCAGTCGGTGGCTTGAAAGATGATTTATTACTTACTTATTTATCTGCCCCCAGATGCTTTTTCTGCTATTTTCGCAGTCCGGACATGCACTTTAGGGCATGCCTCCCAGGGAAAGGAACCCTTAACGGAACTATTCTCCCTGGAAGATGTTTCTTACTAACCATGTAATATAACATAGCTAGTTGGGCACTTGTCTGATAAAGCAATTATGACCCCGACGCCTTGTCTCCACGCATGCCCCGGTTCTTTTATAACCGTAAGGGTATTCGGACACACTCCGGACTGTTAGGTCCCGAGGTTGAAGCGAAAAGGTCCGCAAAGACAAACGATCTACAATCCGACTAGAAGGCATTTTACATGTCATTTTAAATTACATCGTCAAACTGACTGATTGTACTCCTCTTCAATCCCATCTAACAGGCTGTCTAATTTACAGTCCTGTTGGGAATATTTCGCGGCCAGCTCTACTTGGCCGTACATCAAGCTCACAGGGATCTCCTTCCCATCAGGCCCCACAGGTCCGACCTCGGCCATGTGGTTTCGGTCAGCCTTCGGGTACCGCGTCTTCACCATGGCCCAGGCCTCCCTGGCGCCTTGACGGCAGGCCGATATCTTCCACAGACGAAGACGTCGCCGTACTCCCTGAAGCTTCTCAGCAAGTCCCCCAAGGCCCTCAGGTAGGGAGACGGAAGGCCATAAGGCCTGAACGACGCCACTCATTGCCTGCCGAACACGTTCGAGCAGTTGCACCAGCTCGGGAAGTTGGTCACCCGTTGAACTGGGCATTTCCTCTGCAGGGCGACCTGTGAGCACACCTAAAGACACATTTCTGTCAATCGACTTCCTCGCCGAATTCTTCTTTTCAAAGGAATTTGCTCAAGCACTTACTATAAATGCCGCGACGAAGCCGCTGATTCTCCTTCACGGAGCCAGACAGCTAGGCCCGAACACCTTTCAGCTCTTCTCCTAGCTGGGTGTGGGCATCTTGGAGCTTGTTCCTCTCCTGCTGCACCTTCATAAGCACCCTCTCGCCGGCCTTTAGCTGACGTAGTAGTTGTTGCTTGTCCGGATCTAGTCCAGCGCCCTCTGCAATATTATTGTCAGATTTATGCACACGCCGCATTTTGTTAACTACTTATCTTTTCGAAGTACGTATTACCAGCGGGGGTCTCTATGGCTCCCCCTGTGGCGGCCAGTGCGGCCTCAAGTTGGGCCTTGCACTCTTGGAGCTCCTGGGACAGGAGGGTATTCTTCTCCGTAAGATCCTGCATAATAAATGATCCTTAAATCAGTTATTTTAACTACTTTAAGTCTCGGGGGCTACTAGCATATATAACTATTAAAATTACTTACCCGTATGTCCTTCACATACTGCTCCGTGGCTCTGGTTAAACCATCTTGAGCAGCACGGAGGTGCGCGTTTCCCGCATCAAAGGCATTCAACGCCTCCGGGGAGAAACACGCGTCACGAAGAACTGCCCGGCGACGCCTGTGATTCATGGCGCTCTCCACCTCAGACCGAGTGGCGGACAGCCTGTCGGCATCCTCCGTCGGAGGAGCATCCGGCTCTTGCCTTGTGTTCGCCTCCACTTCCGGACCATGCGATGGAGCATGGCTGGCGGAGGCTTGATTGGCAACCTCTCCGAACACTGTCCGGCGAGCGCTCTTTCTCCTGAAAAAAGTTATGAGCATTAATATACCTCCTAGGGATCCTTCCCTTAAAAATAGCGGTGCGCCATACCGTTGCGGCGACGTTTCTATTTGCGTCGCACTCCTCTTCCGCCTACTGGGCCGAACTGACCCTTGCTGGTCAGCCGCCGCAGGTTCGGCTTCCCGCCTCAAAGGCACCTCCTACGATGCACCATCAGTATAGGATGGTCAGAATTGAGCATGGATCAAATGATGGTGTCAAGACCTCGGTCGTAGTCACCTGGGAGGCTGGAAACAAACCGGGGTAGTCAGCCGTAATGGCGACTAGGGCATTGTCCACGCTAAGTTGGTGGAACACCCCGTCGATCAGCTCCACCTTTATGTCCGGATCCTCTTCGGAGGCCGGATCAAGGGATCGTTCTGGATCCTCGGGCTGTGGAGTTAGGCTTTGTATGCCCTCCACGTCCCAGCGCAGCTCCTGCGTCGAAATCACGAAGTAAGATACTTGACTTTGGAAGTATGGATCGGGTAGATAAACGTCCGCTTACCCAGCTCCGAGGGTTATTCATGAAGAATCCATTCAATGGATTCATGCGGAGGAAGTCCTCCTCCTCCCCCTTGTACAAGCCAGACAAGATCTTTGCCAGATCGGCTGCCGAGCCCGGCCCTCTGCGGTCATGACGGGTGGCGTCATCTTCCCCGTTGAAATCCCACATAGGGTGGCCCCTATATTGGAGTGGCTGCACCCCTCGCATAATGCACGTGGCCATGATTCCAATCATGGTCAATCCAGAATGGGCCAGTAACCTAATCCGGCCCATCACATAATGGACGCTCCCATCATCCTCCCGTTGAGGGCTCCGCGGGCGCCAACTCAGGCGTTTCTTCAAGGGAGCATTGCTGAACTCCTGGAGGCTGATCCGAACTGGGTCCGGCAGAGGGGCGTCCTCCATGTAGAACCATTCCGAAGGCCAGTCTTCGGACGCCTTCTTCGGGGTGCCGGATAGATATCCGGTCCCGGCGATGCGCCATATTTCGGCTCCGCCCACTTGATATATCGACCCCTCATAAGAACGGGGTACGAGGCAAAACAATCTCTTCCACAGCGCAAAATGGGGCTCGATGCCCAGGTTCAGCTCGCAAAGAGCTACAAAGCCCGCGATGTGCAAAATGGAGGCAGGTGTGAGGTGGTGAAGCTGGAGTCCGTAGAACTCCAGGAGCCCCCAGAGAAACGGATGTATGGGAAATCCGAGTCCCCTTATTAGATAAGGGACGAAGCATACCCGCTCTCCTTTGGAAGGGTTGGGGACGCTCTCCGCCTGCTTTCCACCCCTGAAGGTGGCCAGTCCGGCTCGAACCGGAACCATGAAAGCTGGGGGAAGATATCCCTCGGTTTGGAGCGCCACTAGCTCACTGTGTGGAACTGAGCATCTCCCCCAATCTCCTGGCTTAGGGCTAGGAGCGCGAGAGGAGGAGCCGCGTCGACTATCCATGATAGAATGGATTTTTGTCACAGGCGCTTCGAGAGAGCTTGCGGATGGAGGATGGTGTGAGCTGGATCTAGATCCTCGCCTCTCTTATAGGCGGCTCGTTCGCACGGCCATGGGTTAAAATGTAAAAATACCCTAGCTTTTCGCATTCATATGACACGTGGAAGAAGGCCATTATTGGGCGTAGAAGCCAAGGAGCGCAACATTTATAAGGAAGCCGGACACTATTCGACAGGAACATGAAGTTTGAAGGAGAACCCGCCTTGCAACGCCGAAGATAATATACGCGCCAGACTCGTCGTCGCTGAAGCCTGGTTCAGGGGCTACTGAGGGAGTCCCGGACTAGGGGGTGTCCGGATAGCCGAACTATCATGGTCGGCCGGACTCCAAGATTATGAAGATACAAGATTGAAGACTTCGTCCCGTGTCCGGATGGGACTTTCCTTGGCGTGGAAGGCAAGATTGGCGATATGGATATGTAGATCTCCTACCATTGTAACCGACTTTGTGTAGCCCTAGCCCTCCCCGGTGTCTATATAAACCGGATGACTTTAGTCCATAGGACGAACAACAATCATAACATAGGCTAGCTTCTAGGGTTTAGCCTCCTTGATCTCGTGGTAGATCCACTCTTGTAACACACATCATCAATATTAATCAAGCAGGACGTAGGGTTTTACCTCCATCAAGAGGGCCCGAACCTGGGTAAAACATCGTGTCCCTTGTCTCCTGTTACCATCCGCCTAGACGTACAGTTCGGGACCCCCTACCCGAGATCCGCCGGTTTTGACACCGACAGCGGCCATACCATGGCACCTCGCCAGGCGTCATGTTTTTCAAGCATTTATTTCATTTTTTGTATAGTTGTTACCCAGTAAATGACATGTTTATGGTTGACTATTGCCACACATTTCCTCGAAATATCTATCCATTCCTTGTAAAAGGCATGAGAATTTACTAAATGGCACGAGGATGGTTTTCCAGACCGTTCTTGTGCACCTTTTATGCAGCGATTGTTCGAATTTGAATTATGTGCATTAATGCCTAGAGAATGCAAATAATCCCCTAAATATGGTAAATGAACATGGAAAAGTGTCAAATTTGAACATGGTGATTTGCAGGGTGTATGTTCATCGTAGAAAAAAACTCATGGACAAAGGCAAAGGAAATTTGGATCCCCCTTCAATCTTGGTGATTTCCCCCTCGAAACCATGAAACTTCCTCGGTGATGGTTCGATTTATGAAAGGCGTGCATGACGACATAAGGATAACATTCTCAAGTTTTTACCAGGGCATGGCGGGGCCATACCATGGCACCACGCCAGGCGTCATGTTTTTCAAGCATTTATTTCCTATTTTGTATAGTTGTTACCCAGTAAACGACGCGTTTATGGTTGACTATTGCCACACATTTCCTCAAAATATCTGTCCATTCCTTGTAAAAGGCACGAGAATTTACTAAATGACACGAGGATGGTTTTCCAGACCGTTCTTGTGCACCTTTTCATGTACCGATTGTTCGAATTTGAACTATGTGCATTAATGCCTAGAGAATGCAACTAATCCCCTAAATATGGTAAATGAACACGGAAAAGTGTCAAATTTGAATGTGGTGATTTGCAGGGTGTATGTTCATCGTAGAGAAAAACTCATGGACAAAGGCAAAGGAAATTTGGATCCCCCTTCAATCTTGGTGATTTCCCCCTCGAAACCATGGAACTTCCTCGGTGATGGTTCGATTTATGAAAGGCGTGCATGACGACATAAGGATAACATTCTGAAGTTTTTACCAGGGCATGGTGAGGCCATACCATGGCACCATGCCAGGCATCATGTTTTTCAACCATTTATTTCATATTTTGTATAGTTGTTACCCAGTAAACGACGCGTTTATGGTTGACTATTGCCACACATTTCCTCGAAATATCTGTCCATTCCTTGTAAAAGGCACGAGAATATACTAAATGACACGAGGATGGTTTTCCAGACCATTCTTGTGCACCTTTTAATGCACCGATTGTTCGAATTTGAATTATGTGCATTAATGCCTAGAGAATGCAAATAATCCCCTAAATATGGTAAATGAACACGGAAAAGTGTCAAATTTGAACGTGGTGATTTGCAGGGTGTATGTTCATCGCAGAAAAAAACTCATGGACAAAGGACAAAGGAAATTTGGATCCCCCTTCAATCTTGGTGATTTCCCCCTCAAAGCCATGGAACTTCCTCTGTGATGGTTCGATTTATGATAGGCATGCATGACGACATAAGGAAAACATTCTCAAATTTTTACCAGGGCACGGTGAGGCCAAATCATGGCACCACGCAAGGCGTCATGTTTTCCAAGCATGTATTTCATTTTTGTATACATTAATTCCGGGTTCGTTTGGCCTTTTTTATACATTATTTGAATTTCTGGGCATTTAATGTGCATAATTCAAATTTGAACTACGAGCACATGCTCCAGTGCACCAAAGTTGGTTGAAAAATTACATGTGTGTCCTTGGGTGAATTTATAGGTCCCATGCAAGAAATGGGAATGAAATTCAAACATCTGAGCGTCGTGGCTTGGCTGGAAAGATTGAGAAACTTGATTTTTTTAATTCATGTAAATCCAAAACACGCCTGAAAATCATGAAACGTAGCATGTTGTCATGACATGGCACCAACATGGCGGTAATTTTTTTGGCCGAATTGGGACAAGCTTTAGAATTAGCTGCTTGCAAACCGGAGCTTCTCTCAAGAAGGCTTGTGGTTCCAAAAGGAAACGTGTCACCTCCGTGTGCGAAATGACATACGTACACTACGTTCTCCCGCCTTAATTTGTTTACACAAGCAGATTAGACCAAATAGAAGTATCGTGCTAAATTTTGGAATTATTCCGGGTTCGTTTGGATGTTTTGTACATTAATTGAATTTCTAGGCATTTAATGTGCATAATTCAAATTTGAACTACAAGCACATGCTCCAATGCACCAAAGTTGGTTGAAAATCACATGTGTGTCCTTGGGTGAATTTCTAGGTCCCATGCAAGAAATTAGAATGAAATCCAAACATCTGGGCATCGTGGCTCGGCCAAATAGATTGAGAAACTTCTTTTTTAATTCCTGTCAATCCAAAACACGCCTGAAAATCATGAAACTTGGCATGGTGTCATGACATTGGCACCAACATGCTGTGGTAATTTTTCTGTCTGATTTGCAAAGGTGCACACGTTAAAAACCAACAAAGTCATTTCAGAACAAGTGTTGTCACATTACAAATCGGAAACACAACTATTATTGAAACCGCGGGCATTCTACTTACCAATTACGTGCTGCCATGCGTCCCTTTTTTATTGGCTAGGAGGTGTCGTGCGGGGTAGCTATTTGAGTACGGGAGGCATGCGATCAGACCCCTGCGCGTGCTCATCGGGAGGAGAGCCCTTTGACCTCTATCCGCCGCGCACCTCCCTCCCAACGTCTCCATTAATGGTGCCCGAGCCCCTGTTTCAAGGCGTGGCTATGTCTCACTTGACTGAGATTTAAGAGACAAAAGTGAAAATCTGAAAAGATAGTTTTGCATGGATCTGGATGTAAGATCTGACAGACCTATATAGCTTCGACTGCGACTTATAGCAATCATGATGAATATAAGGACGATGATAGTGGATAATAATTGCCTTACATATCTAGGAAGATAACTAAAAAATCCACATGCGGCTACGCCTGAAAGAGACAAGGGCAAAAGAAGAAGGAAGACACATACAATGATCTGGCTCGCTGATCTCTGCTTTCTTGATGCGCTGCAGGTCGCGGAGACTAGTTCTCACCACGAGCAGTGATGATCTCTTTCATCAGTTTCATGTTCTTAATACGCTGGTCGGAAACAACCGCGAATTCCTCCACCAGCCTTTCATGCTCGATGCGGAGCATGGCATTCTCGTCCATAAGTTTCTTGACAATGACGCCCGTCCTCTTTAACAAGGCAGCGGTCTCCTCTGCCTGCTCCGCCCTTCCGGCGATCTTCGCCCTCAGCAGGTCGCAGTCGGCCCGGAGTTGTTCAAATTAGGCATTCAACTCGTCCTGCAGCTTCATCCAGCCGGAGATCTGAGCTATATGGCTATGGACGATCGCATGCATGCGCCTGTAAGAGTCCTCGCCTGCCCGCGAGAGATTTTCCCAGGCCACCGCGGCGCGGGAGGACATCTCTGCTGCATTCACAGCGCGGCAGGACATCTCTGCTGCTTCCGCGGTGCGACCGGACCAGTCTACTGCATCAACGGTGTAGCGTGACCTCCATGCTGTTTCGGCGGCGCGGCGAGACCTCCGTGCTGCTTCAGCGGCGCGGCGGGACATGTTTGCTGCTTTCGCGGCTAACAGGACATCTCTCGTGCTTCCGCTTCCATGCTCGCCTCTCCGTGGTGGTAATCTCTCGAACAAGAACTCAATCTGGCCATGGAAGACGCAAGAGAATGATGCTGAATGACTTGTTTGCTTTTGTGGATGAGGAGGTGAGGAAGGAATGTGCAGTCATCTTGGCATAGTATAGTATCTATAACCGAGTACTAATACACTCCTAAGTGGAAACCGTTTAGGTTTTGATCGGTTTGAACAGGCTTGCAATTTGGAAGGTGAGGGACGTAGGCTCAATATTTATGGACGGTTCTATAATTTTTAAGTGCAGCATTATTCCCGGACGGCGTAATGTGGGCACGCCTTCTTGGCCACGTACGTGGCGTTTGGTGCACCGCAATAGGCAATGTCAGCACACGTCTTGTTCCAAGAACCGTGCGCGCCCGTTATTACCATCGTGCACGCTTCTTTTAATTAGAATGTGTGCCCGTCTAGTGCACACACGTTGATCTGTCTAACTGTTTCTGTTTTTTGTGGCTAATCACAAATAGTTCATCCGTGTGAAGTGTATGCCATCAATCGCACACACCTTTGATCTGGCTGACCGTTTCTGTTCTGTTGCCTAATCGCAAACGGTTAATCCTTCTGAAGCGTATGCCCTCGGTCGCACACACCTTTATCTAGCTGTCCATTTCTGTTGTTCCACCTCATCACAAATAGTTAATCCGACTGAAGCGTATGTTGTGTATCGCACAAGCCTTCATCTAGCTGCCCGTTTCTTTTGTTCCACCTCATCGTAAATAGTTCATTGATCTGAACCGTATGCCTTGTATCGCACACGCAACTAAAATCTCAACCGTGTTTGATGCATCCGTCATCGCAAACGTTTTGGACATTTTTGGCGGTTCTCTGACACCACCATTTGCAATTATTGTGTTGCACACAGTTTCTTGAAGGGTCTCTGATCGTAGTGTCGCGTTAGCAGCATCCTGCAGTAGTGATAACACTTTTAGTCAGTTTCAAACGACTAACATGTTGGGGAACGTGGTAATTCCAAAAAAATCCTACAATCACACAAGATCTATCTCTAGGTGATGCATAGAAACGAGAGGGGAGAGTGTTGTCCGTGTACCCTCGTAGACCGGAAGCGGACGCGATATGACAACGCAGTTGATGTAGTCGTACGTCTTCATGATCTAACCGATCCTAGCACCAAAGGTACGACACCTCCGCGATCTGCACATGTTCAGCTCGTTGATGTCCCACGAACTCTAGATCCAGCTGAGGTCGAGGGAGAGTTTCATCAGCACGACGGCGTGGTGACGGTGATGATGAAGTTACCGGCGCAGGGCTTTGCCTAAGCACTATGACGATATGATCGAGGTGTGCAATTGTGGAGGGGGGCACCGCACACGGCTAAACAATCAACTTGTTTGTCTTTGGGGTGCCCCCCTCCCCCGTATACAAAGGAGGAGAGGGGAGGCCGGCCGGCCCTCATAGGCGCACCAAGGAGGGAGGAATCCTCCTCCTAGTAGGAGTAGGAGTCCCCCCTTTCCTAGTCCTACAAAGAGAAGAAGGAAGGAGGGGGAAGAGAAAGAAGGAGGGGGTACGGCCCCTCCACCTAGTCTATTTCGGACTAGGCCCATGGGGGGAGGCGCGCGGCCAGCCCTGGCCGCCCCTCTCTCTCTCCCCTAGGCCCAATAAGGCCCATTACTTCTCTGGTGGTTCTGATAACCCTTCTGGCACTCCGGTTATATCTGAAACTTCTCCGGAACACTTCCGGTGTCCGAACATAGTCGTCCAATATATCAATCTTTATGTATCGACCATTTCGACACTCCTCGTCATGTCCGTGATCACATCCGGAACTCCGGACTACCTTTGGTACATCAAAACTCATAAACTCATAATATCAATCGTCATCGAACATTAAGCGTGTGGACCCTACGGGTTCAAGAACTATGTAGACATGACCGAGACACATCTCTGGTCAATAACCAATAGTGGAACCTGGATGCTCACATTGGTTCCTACATATGTTGGAAATATGCCCTACAGGCAATAATAAAATGGTTATTATTATATTTCCTTGCTCATAATAATTGTCTATTGTTCATGCTATAATTGTATTAACTGGAAACCGTAATACATGTGTGAATACATAGACCACAACATGTCCCTAGCGAGCCTCTAGTTGACTAGCTCATTGATCAATAGATGGTTATGGTTTCCTGACCATGTACATTGGATGTCATTGATAACGGGATCACATCATTAGGAGAATGATGTGATGGACAAGACCCAATCCTAAGCATAGCACAAGATCGTGTAGTTCGTTTGCTAAGAGCTTTTCTAATGTCAAGTATCATTTCCTTAGACCATGAGATTGTGTAACTCCCGGATATCATAGGAATACCTTGGGTGTACCAAAAGTCACAACGTAACTGGGTGGCTATAAAGGTGCACTATAGGTATCTCCGAAAGTGTTCGTTGGGTTGGCATGAATCGAGACTGGGATTTGTCACTCCGTATGACGGAGAGGTATCTCTGGGCCCACTCGGTAACGCATCATCATAATGAGCTCAGTGTGACTAAGTAGTTAGTCACGGGATCATGTGTTACGGAATGAGTAAATAGACTTGCCGGTAAGGATATTGAATGAGGTATGGGGATACCGACGATCGAATCTTGGGCAAGTGACATACCGATGGACAAAGGGAATTATATACGAGATTAATTGAATCCCCGACATCGTGGTTCATCCGATGAGATCATCGTGGGACATGTGGGAGCCAACATGGGTATCTAGATCCCGCTGTTGGTTATTGGCCGGAGAACGTCTCGGTCATGTCTGCATGGTTCCCAAACCCGTAGGGTCTACACACTTAAGGTTCAGTGACGCTAGAGTTGTTATGGGAAATTGTATGTGGTTACCGAAGGTTGTTCGGAGTCCCGGATGAGATCCCGGACATGGCGAGGAACTCTGGAATGGTTCGGAGGTGAAGATCGATATATTGGACGAAGGGTATTGGAGTCCAGAATTGTTTCGGGGGTACCGGGTGACGACCAACTTGTCCGAAAGGGGTTTCGGAGGCCATGGCATGCGTTGGGGGGCCTTATGGGCCAAGGGTAAGGGGCACATCAGCCCACTAAGGGGCTGAGCGCCCCTCCCACCCCATCTCATGTAACCTGGAGAGGTGAGAGCGCCTCCCCTAGGGCAGCCACCCCTCCCGGCTTGGGGGGCAAGTTTCCAAGGGGCGGGGGTGCCCAAACCCATCTAGGGTTTCCCCGGTGGCCGCCGCCCCTCCCCTAGGGAAACCCTAGGGCGCCTCCTCCTCCCCCTTCCCCCTATATATAGTGAGGGAGAGAGAGGGCAGCCACACCCTTCCCTTGGCGCAGCCTCCCCCTCCTCCAACACTTCCTCCTCCTCCATAGTGCTTGGCGAAGCCCTGCAGAAAATCCACAAGCTCCACCACCACATAGTCATGCTGCCGGAGCTCTCCCTCAACTCCTCCTCTCCCCTTGCTGGATCAAGAAGGAGGAGACGTCCCCGGGCTGTATGTGTGTTGAACACAGAGGCGCCGTCCGTTCGGTGCTAGACCGGATCTTCCGCGATTTGAATCGCCGCGAGTACGACTCCATCATTCGCGTTCTTGTAACACTTCTGTTTTCGCGATCTTCAAGAGGTATGAAGATGCACTCCCTCTCCCCTCGTTGCTAGCATCTCCTAGATTGATCTTGGTGACGCATAGGAAAATTTCGAATTATTGCTATGTTCCCCAACAGTGGCATCATGAGCTAGGTCTATGCGCAGATTCTATGCACGAGTAGAACACAAGTAGTTGTGGTTGATGGTTTGTTCAATTTGCTTACCGTTACTAGTCTTATCTTGATTTGGCGGCATTGTGGGATGAAGTGGCCCGGACCGACCTTACACGTACGCGTAGGTGAGACAGGCTCCACTGACTAACATGCACTTGTTGCATAAGGTGGCTAGCGGGCGTCTTTCTCTCCCACTTTAGTCGGATCGGATTCGATGAAAAGGGTCCTTATGAAGGGTAAATAGCAATTGGCATATCACCGTTGTGGCTTTTGCGTAGGTAAGAAACGTTCTTGCTAGAAACCGATAGCAGCCACGTAAAACATTCAACAACTACTTGTTTTTGCAGGGTATGCTATGTGATGTGATATGGCCAAAAGGATGTGCTGAATGACATATGTGATGTATGAGATTGATCATGTTCTTGCAATAGGAATCACGACTTGCATGTCGATGAGTATGACAACCGGTAGGAGCCATTGGAGTTGTCTTAATTTATTCTATGACCTGCGTGTCAATGAGAATGCCATGTAATTACTTTACTTTATTGCTAACCGTTAGCCATAGTAGTAGAAGTAATAGTTTGCGATACAACTTCATGAAGACACGATGATGGAGATCATGGTGTCATGCCGGTGACGAAGGTGATCATGCCGCGCCTCAAAGATGGAGATCAAAGGCGCAAGATGATATTGGCCATATCATGTCACTTTATGATTTGCATGTGATGTTTGTCATGTTTACATCTTATTTTCTTAGAACGACGGTAGCATAAATAGATGATCCCTCACTAAAAATTTCAAGAATGTGTTCTCCCTAACTGTGCATCGTTGCGAAAGTTCGTTGTTTCGAAGCACCACATGATGATCGGGTGTGATAGATTCTAATGTTCGCATACAGCGGGTGTAAGCCAGATTTACACATGCAAAACACTTAGGATGACTTGACGAGCCTAGCATGTACAGACATGGCCTCGGAACACGAGAGACCGAAAGGTCGAACATGAGTCGTATAGTAGATACGATCGACATGGAGATGTTCACCGATGATGACTAGTCCGTCTCACGTGATGATCGGACACGACCTAGTTGACTCGGATCATGTATCACTTAGATGACTAGAGGGATGTCTATCTGAGTGGGAGTTCATTAAATAATTTGATTAGATGAACTTAATTACCATGAACATAGTCAAAAGGTCTTTGCAAATTATGTCGTAGCTTACACTTTAGTTCTACTATTTTAGATATGTTCCCAGAGAAAAAAATTTAGTTGAAAGTTGATAGTAGAAATTATGCGGACTGGGTCCGTATACTGAGGATTTTCCTCAATGCTGCACAGAAGGATTATGTCCTGAATGCACCGCTCGGTGTGCTGAACCTCGAGCGTCGTCTGTGGATGTTATGAACATCTGACATACACGTTTTGATGACTACGTGATAGTTTAGTGCATAATGCTAAATGGTTTAGAATTGAGGCGCCAAAGACGCTTTTGAAACGTCGTAGAACATATGAGATGTTCCAAGGACTGAAATTGGGATTTCAGGCTCGTGCCCACGTCAAGAGGTATGAAACCTCCGACAAGTTTCTTAGCATGCAAACTAAGGGAGAAAAGCTCAATCGTTGAGCATGTGCTCAGATTGTCTTAGTACTACAATCGCTTTAATCGAGTGGGAGTTAATCTTCCAGATGAGATAGTGATGGTTCTCCAAAGTCACTGCCACCAAGCTACTAGAGCTTCGTGATGAACTATAACATATATATCAGGGATATATATGATGATCCTTGAGCTATTCGCGATGTTTGACACCATGAAAGTAGAAATCAAGTAGGAGCATCAATTGTTGATGGTTAGTAAAACCACTAGTTTCAAGAAGGGAAAGGGCAAGAAGGGATACTTCATGAAATGGCAAATCAGTTGCTGCTCTAGTGAAGAAACCCAAGGTTGAACCCAAACTCGAGACTAAGTGCTTCTGTAATGAGGGGAACGGTCACTGAAGCAGAACTACCCTATATACTTGGTAGATGAGAAGGCTGGCAAGGTCGACAGAAGTATATTGGATATACATTATATTAATGTGTACTTTACTAGTACTCCTAGTAGCACCAGGGTATTAGATACCGGTTTGGTTGCTAAGTGTTAGTAACTCGAAATAAAAAGCTACGGAATAAATGGAGACTAGATAAAGGCGAGATGACGGTATGTGTTGGAAGTGTTTCCAAGGTTGATGTGATCAATCATCGCATGCTCCCTCTACCATCGGGATTGGTGTTAAACCTAAATATTTGTTATTTGGTGTTTGCTCGAGCATAGACATGATTGGATTATGTTTATCGCAATATGGTTATTCATTTAAGGAGAATAATGGTTACTATGTTTATTTGAATAATACCTTCAATGGTCTCGCACCGAAAATGAATGGTTTATTGAATCTCGACCATAGTGATACACATGTTCGTGCCAAAAGATATAAGATATTAATGATAGTACCACATACTTGTGGCACTGCCATTTGAGTCATATTGGTATAAAACGCATGAAGAAGCTCCATGTTGATGGATCTTTGGACTCACTCGTTTTTTGAAAAGATTGAGACATGCAAACCATGTCTATTGGTATATACGCATGAAGAAACTCCATGGATCGTTTGGACTCACCTGATTTTGAATCACTTGAGACATGCATTGAGACATGCAAATCATACCACATGGGCAAGATGACTGAAAGGCCTCGTTTTCAGTGAGATGGAACAAGAGAGCAACTTGTTGGAAGTAATACATTTGATGTGTGCAATCCAATGAGTGCTGAGGCACACAGTGAATATTGTTATGCTCTTACTTCATAGATGAGTTGAGTAGATTCTAAGTATATTTACTTGATGAAACACAAGTCCGAATTATTGAAAGGTTCAAGTAATTTTAGAGTGAAGTTGAAGATCATTGTGACAAGAGGATAAAACGTCTATGATATGATCATAGAGATGAATATCTGAGTTACGTGTTTGGTACACAATTAAGACATTATGGAAATTGTTTCACAACTAATACCGCCTGGAACACCATAGTGTGATGGTGTGTCCGAACATCATAGTTGCACCCTATTGGATGTGGTGCATACCATGATGTCTCTTATCAAATTACCACTATCGTTTATGGGTTAGGCATTAGAGACAACCGCATTCACTTTAAATAGGGCACTACGTAATTCCATTGAGATGACAGCGTATGAACTATGGTTTAGACCTAAGCTGTCATTTCTTAAAAGTTTGGGGCTGCGATGCTTATGTGAAAAAGTTTTAGCCTGATAAGCTTGAACCCAAAGCGGATAAATGCATCTTCATAGGACACCCAAAATAGTTGGGTATACCTCCTATTTCAAATCCGGAAGCAAAAGTGATTGTTTCTAGAAACATGTCCTTTCTAGAGGAAAAGTTTCTCTCGAAAGAATTGAGTGGGAGGATGGTGGAGACTTGATGAGGTTATTGAACTGTCACTTCAACTAGTGTGTAGGAGGGCACATGAAGTTGTTCCTATGGCACCTACACCAATTGAAGTGGAAGCCGATGATAGTGATCATGATACTTCGGATCAAGTCGCTACCAAACCTCGTAGGTCAACAAGGATACGTACTACTTCAGAGTGGTACGTAATCCTGTCTTGGAGGTCATGTTGCTAGACAACAATGAACCTACGAGCTATGGAGAAGCGATGGTGGGCCTGGATTCCGATGAATGGCTCGAGGCCATAAAATCTGAGAGAGGGTCCATGTATGAAAACAAAATGTAGTCTTTGGAAGAACTACTTGATGGTTGTAAGGCTGTTGGGTACAGATGGATTTTAAAAGGAAGACGGACAATGATGGTAAGTGTCACCATTAAGAAAGCTCGACTTGTCGCTAAGATGTTTTCCGACAAGTTCAAGGAGTTGACTACGATGAGACTTTCTCACTCGTAGCGATGCTAAGAGTCTGTTGGAATTATATTAGCAGTTACTGCATTATTTATGAAATCTTGCAGATAGGATGTCAAAACATTGTTTCCTCGAATTTTCTTGAGGAAAGGTTGTATGTGATACAACCAGAAGGTTTTTTCAATCCTAAAAGATGTTAACAAGTATGCAAAGCTCTAGCTATCCTTCTAAGGACTGGAGTAAGCATCTCAGAGTTGGAATATGCGCTTTGATGAGATGATCAAAGATTTTGGGTTTATACAAAGTTTATGAGAAACTTGTATTTCCAAAGAAGTGAGTGGGAGCACTATAGAATTTCTGATGAGTATATGTTGTTGACATATTGTTGATCAGAAATGATGTAGAATCTCTGGAAAGCATATAGGGTTGTTTGAAAGGTGTTTTTCAATGAAAAACCTGGATTAAGCTACTTGAACATTGAGCATCAAGATCTATAAGGATAGATCAAAAACGCTTAATAGTACTTTCAAATGAATACATACCGTGACAAGATTTTGAAGGAGTTCAAAATAGATCGGCAAAGAAGGAGTTCTTGGCTGTGTTATAAGGTGTGAGTATTGAGTAAGACTCAAGACCTGACCACGGCAGAAGAGAGAGAAAGGATGAAGGTCATCCCTTATGCTTTACACGTAGGCTCTACAATATGCTATGCTGTGTACCGCACCTGAAGTGTGCCTTGCCATGAGTCAGTCAAGGGGTACAAGAGTGATCCAGGAATGGATCGTAGGACAGCAGTCAAATTTATCCTTAGTGGACTCAGGAATCTTCTCGATTATGGAGGTGGTAATAGAGTTCGTCGTAAAGGGTTATGCCTATGCAAACTTTGACACTAATCTGGATGACTGTGAGTAGTAAACCAGATTCATATAGTAGAGAAGTTATTTGGAATAGCTCCAAATAGCGCATGGTAGCTGCATCTACAAGATGACATAGAGATTTGTAAAGCACACATGGATCTGAAAGGTTCACACCCGTTGACTAATAACCTCTCTCACAAGCGAGATAAGATCAAACCCCATGGGTGTTGGATTCATTACAATCACATAGTGATGTGAACTAGTTTATTGACTCTAGTGCAAGTGGGAGACTGTTGGAAATATGCCCTAGAGGAAATAATAAAATGGTCATTATTATATTTCCTTGCTCATGATAATTGTCTATTGTTCATGCTATAATTGTATTAACTGGAAACCGTAATACATGTGTGAATACATAGACCACAACATGTCCCTAGCGAGCCTCTAGTTGACTAGCTCGTTGATCAATAGATGGTTATGGTTTCCTAACCATGTACATTGTATGTCATTGATAATGGGATCACATCATTAGGAGAATGACGTGATGGACAAGACCCAATCCTAAGCATAGCACAAGATCGTGTAGTTCGTTTGCTAAGAGCATTTCTAATGTCAAGTATCATTTCCTTAGACCATGAGATTGTGTAACTCCCGGATACCGTAGGAATGCTTTGGGTGCACCAAACGTCACAACATAACTGGGTGGCTATAAAGGTGCACTGAAGGTATCTCCGAAAGTGTCTGTTGGGTTGGCATGAATCGAGACTGGGATTTGTCACTCCGTATGACGGAGAGGTATCTCTGGGCCCACTCAGTAATGAATCATCATAGTGAGCTCAGTGTGACTAAGGAGTTAGTCACGGGATCATGTGTTATGGAACGAATAAAGAAACTTGCTAGTAACGAGATTGAATGAGGTATGGGGATACCGACGATCGAATCTCAGGCAAGTAACATACCGATGGACAAAGGGAATTGTATACGGGATTAATTGAATCCCCGACATTGTGGTTCATCCGATGAGATCATCGTGGAACATGTGGGAGCCAACATGGGTATCTATATCCCGCTATTGGTTATTGGTCGGAGAACGTCTCGGTCATGTCTGCATGGTTCCCGAACCCGTAGGGTCTACACAGTTAAGGTTCGGTGATGCTAGAGTTGTTATGGGAAATTGTATGTGGTTACCAAAGGTTGTTCGGAGTCCCGGATGAGATCCAGATGTGATGAGGAACTCTGAAATGGTTCGGAGGTGAAGATCTGTATATTGGACGAAGGGTAATGGAGTTCGGAATTGTTCCGGGGGTACCGGGTGACGACCAACGTGTCCGAAAGGGGTTTCGGAGGCCCCGGCAAGTGTTGGGGGGCCTTATGGGCCAAGGGGAGGGGGCACATCATCCCACTAAGGGGTTGAGCGCCCCTCCCACCCCATCTCACGTAACCTAGATAGGTGGGGGAGCCTCCCCTAGGGCAGCCACCCCTCCCGGCTTGGGGGCAAGTTTCCTAGGGGAGGGGCGCCAAAACCCATCTAGGGTTTCCCCTGTGGTCGCCGCCCTCCCCTAGGGAAACCCTAGGGCGCCTCCTCCTCCCCCCTTCCCCCTATATATAGTGAGGAAGAGAGAGGGAAGCCACACCCTTCCCCTGGCGCAGCCTCTCCCTCCTCCAACACTTCCTCCTCCTCCGTAGTGCTTGGCGAAGCCCTGCAGAAAATCCACAAGCTCCACCACCATGCCGTCGTGCTGCCCGAGCTCTCCCTCAACTTCTCCTCTCCCCTTGCTGGATCAAGAAGGAGGAGATGTCCCTGGGTTGTACGTGTGTTGAACATGGAGGCACCGTCCGTTCGGCGCTAGATCGGATCTTCCGCGATTTGAATCGCCGTGAGTATGACTCCATCATCCGCGTTCTTGTAACGCTTCCGTTTTCGCGATATTCAAGAGGTATGAAGATGCACTCCCTCTCCCCTCGTTGCTGGCATCTCCTAGATTCATCTTGGTGACAAGTAGGAAAATTTTGAATTATTGCTACGTTCCCCAACAACATATTCTACGAAGATCTTTATCTGTCAAACCGCGTAACAACATGTGTTGTTCCCTTTGTCATATGTATGTTATTTGCCCGAGATTCAATAGTCAGTATCTCAATACCTAGTTCAATCTCGTTACCGGTAAGTCTATTTACTCGTTCCGTAATACTTCATCCCGCAACTAACTCATTGGTCACAATGCTGGCAAGGCTTATAGTGATGAGTATTACCGAGAGGGCCCAGAGATACCTCTCCGAAACATGGAGTGACAAATCCTAATCTCGATCTATGCCAACCCAACAAACACCTTCGGAGACACCTGTAGAGCACCTTTGTAATCATCCTTTTACGTTTTGACGTTTGGTAGCACACAAAGTGTTCCTCCGGTATTCGAGAGTTGCGTAATCTCATAATTTGAGGAACTTGTATAAGTCATGAAGAAAGCAGTAGCAATGAAACTAACACAAACATAATGCTAATCTAAGGGATGGATCATGTCCATCACATCCTTCTCCTAATGATGTGATCCTGTTCATCAAATGAAAACACATGTCTATGGTTAGGAAACATAACCATCTTTGATTAACGAGCTAGTCAAGTAGAGGCAAACTAGGGACTATAGGTTTTGTCTATGTATTCACACATGTACTAAGTTTCTAGTTAATACAATTCTAGCATGAGTAATAAACATTTATCATGAATTAAGGAAATAAATAATAAATTTATTATTGCCTCTAGGGCATATTTCCTTCAGTCTCCCACTTGCACTAGAGTCAATAATCTAGATTACATAGTAATGATTCTAACACCCATGGAGCTTTGGTGCTGATCATGTTTTGCTCGTGGAAGAGGCTTAGTCAGCGGGTTTGCAACATTCAGATCCGTGTGTATCTTGCAAATCTCTATGTCCCCTTTCGACACTTGATGACGGATGGAATTGAAGCGTTTCTTGATGTGCTTGGTTCTCTTGTGAAATCTGGATTCCTTTGCCAAGGCAATTGCACCAGTATTGTCACAAAAGATTTTCATTGGACCCGATGCACTATGTATGACACCTAGATCGGATATGAACTCCTTCATCCAAACTCCTTCATTCGCTGCTTCCGAAGCAGCAATGTACTCTGCTTCACACGTAGATCCCGCCACGACGCTCTGCTTGGAACTGTACCAACTGACAGCTCTTCCATTCAATAAAAATATATATCCGGTTTGCGACTTAGAGTCATCCGGATCAGTGTCAAAGCTTGCATCGACGTAACCGTTTACAACGAGCTCTTTTTCACCTCCATAAACGAGAAACATATCCTTAGTCCTTTTCAGGTATTTCAGGATGTTCTTGACCGTTGTTCAGTGCTCCAGTCCGAGATTACTTTGGTACCTCCCTGCTATGCTTATAGCAAGACATACATCAGGTCTGGTACTCAACATTGCATACATGATAGAATCCTATGGCTGAAGCATAGGGAATGACTTTCATTTTCTCTCTATCTTTTGTGGTGGTCGAGCTTTGAGTCTAACTAAACTTCACACCTTGTAATACAAGCAAGAATCCTTTCTTTGACTGATCCATTTTGAACTTCTTCAAAACTTTATCAAGGTATGTGCTTTGTGAAAGTCCAATTAAGCGTCTTGATCTATCTCTATAGATCTTGATACCCAATATGTAAGCAGCTTCTCCGAGGTCTTTCATAGGAAAACTCTTATTCAGGTATCCCTTTATGCTATCCAAAAATTCTATATCATTTCCAATCAACAATATGTCATCTACGTATAAGATTAGAAATGCTACAGAGCTCCCACTCACTTTCTTGTAAATGCAGGCTTCTCCAAAAGTCTGTATAAAACCACATGCTTTGATCACACTATCAAAGCGTTTATTCCAACTCTGAGAGGCTTGCACCAGTCCATAAATGGATCTCTGGAGCTTGCACACTTTGTTAGCACCCGTTGGATCGACAAAACCTTCTGGTTGCATCATATACAATTCTTCTTCCAGAAATCCATTCAGGAATGCAGTTTTTGACATCCATTTGCCAAATTTCATAATCATAAAATGCAGCAATTGCTAACAAGATTCGGACAGACTTAAGCATCGCTACGGGTGAGAAAGTCTCGTCGTAGTCAACTCCTTGAACTTGTCGAAAACCTTTCGCAACAAGTTGAGCTTTGTAAATAGTAACATTACCGTTTGCATCGGTCTTCTTCTTAAAGATCCATTTATTTTCTATTGCTTGCCGATCATCGGGCAAGTCCACCAAAGTCCACACTTTGTTCTCATACATGGATCCCATCTCAGATTTCATGGCTTCTAGCCATTTTGCGGAATCTGGGCTCATCATTGCTTCCTCATAGTTTGTTGGTTCATCATGGTCTAGTAACATGACTTCTACGAGGTTCGGTAGTAACTTGATCTGAAGCTTCATGATCATCATCATTATCTTCCTCGCTGATTGGTGTAGAAATCATGGGAACTGATTTCTGTGATGAACTACTTTCCAATAAGGGAGAAGGTACAACTACCTCATCAAGTTCTACTTTCCTCCCACTCACTTCTTTCGAGAGAAACTCCTTCTCTAGAAAGGATCCATTCTTAGCAACAAAGACTTCGCATTCGGATCTGTGATAGAAGGTGTACCCAATACTTTCCTTTGGGTATCCTACGAAGACGCACTTCTCCGATTTGGGTTCGAGCTTATCAGGTTGAAGCTTTTTCACATAAGCATCGCAGCCCCAAACTTTAAGAAACGACAACTTTGGTTTCTTGCCAAACCACAGTTCATAAGGCGTCGTCTCAACGGATTTTGATGGTGCCCTATTTAAAGTGAATGCAGCCATCTCTAAAGCATAACCCCAAAACGATAGCGGTAAATCAGTAAGAGACATCATAGATCGCACCATATCCAATAAAGTACGGTTACGACGTTCGGACACACCATTTCACTGTGGTGTTCCAGGTGGCGTTAATTGTGAAACTGTCCCATGTTGTTTCAAATGAAGACCAAACTCGTAACTCAAATATTCTCCTCCACGATCAGATCGTAGAAACTTTATTTTCTTGTTATGATGATTTTCCACTTCACTCTAAAATTCTTTGAACTTTTCACATGTTTCAGACTTATGCTTCAATAAGTAGTGCTATCTCTTGAGCACTGCGTTGGTTTTCCCTTGAAGAGGAAAGGGTGATGCAGCAAAGTAGTGTAAGTATTTCCCTCAATTTTTGAGAACCAAGGTATCAATCCAGTAGGAGGCTCCTCAAAATTCCCATGCACCTACACAAACAAACAAGAACCTCGCAACCAACGCGATAAAGGGGTTGTCAATCCCTTCATGGAAACTTGCGAAAGTGAGATCTGATAGAGATAATAAGATAAGATAAATATTTTTGGTATTTTTATGATATAGATTGGAAAGTAAAAGATGCAAATAAAAGTATATGGAAACTTATATGATAAAAGATAGACCCGGGGGCCATAGGTTTCAGTAGTGGCTTCTCTCAAGATAGCACAAGTATTATGGTGGGTGAACAAATTACTGTCGAGCAATTGATAGAAAAGTGCATAGTTATGAGATTATCTAGGCATGATCATGTATATAGGCATCACGTCCGCAACAAGTAGATCGAAACGATTCTGCATCTACTACTATTACTCCACACATCGACCGACTCCTGCCTGCATCTAGAGTATTAAGTTCATAAGAACAGAGTAACGCATTAAGCAAGATGACATGATGTAGAGGGATAAACTCATGCAATATGATATAAACCCCATCTTTTTATCCTCGATGGCAACAATACAATATGTACCTTGATGCCCCTGCTGTCACTGGGAAAGGACAACGCAAGATTGAACCCAAAGCTAAGCACTTCTCCCATTGCAGGAAAGATCAATCTAGTAGGCCAAACCAAACTGATAATTCGAGGAGACTTGCAAAGATAACCAATCACACATAAAAGAATTCAAAACAGATTCAATTATTTCTCATAGATAAACTTGATCATAAACCCACAATTCATCGGATCTCGACAAACACACCGAAAAAGAGACATCGAATAGATCTCCAAGAAGATCGCGGAGAACTTTGTATTAAGATTCAAAGAGAGAGAAGAAGCCATCTAGCTAATAACTACAGACCCGAAGGTCTGTGGTAAACTACTCACAACTCATCGGAGAGGCCTTGGAGATGATGTAGAAGCCCTCCGTGATCGATTCCCCCTCCGGCAGAGCGCCGGTGAAGGCTCCAAGATGGGATCTCGCGGATACAGAAGGTTGCGGCGGTGGAATTAGGTTTTTGTGGTGCTCCCCAATGTTTTTAGGGTACGGGAGTATATATAGGCGGAGGAGGTAGGTCGATTGAGCCACGAGGGGCCCATGAGGGTGGGGGCACGCCCACCCCCTGGGGTGCTCCGGGCACCCTCGTGGCCACCTCGTTTGTCGCTTGACGTCCACTCCAAGTCTCCTGGTTTGCATTTGTTCCAAAAAGATCGCTCCCGAAGGTTCCATTCTGTTTGGACACTGTTTGATATTCCTTTTCTTTGAAACACTGAAATAGGCAAAAAACTGCAATTCGGGTTGGGCCTCCGGTTAGTAGGTTAGTCCCAAAAATGATGTAAAAGTGTAAAGTAAAGCCCATAAACATCCAAAACGAGTAATATAATAGCATGGAACAATCAAAAATTATAGATATGTTGGAGACGTATCAAGTAGACATAACCATATCTGCTCAAATCATCTGTGAAGGTAAGAAAATAATGATACCCACCACGAGCCTCAATACTCATTGGACTGCATACATCGGGTATGTCTTGTTTCCAACAAGTCAGTAGCTCGTTCCATTGTTCCGGAGAACAGAGTTTTAGTCATCTTCCCCATAAGGCACGGTTCGAAAGAACCAAGTGATTCATAATCAAGTGATTCCAAAAGTCCATCAGTATGGAGTTTCTTCATGCGCTTTATACCGATATGACCCAAACGGCAGTGCCACAAATAAGTTGCACAATCATTATTAAACTTCAATCTTTTGGCTTCAACACTATGAATATGTGTATCACAACTATCAAGATTCAATAAAAATAGACCACTCATCAGGGGTGCATGACCATAAAAGATATTACTCATATAAATAGAACAACCATTATTCTATGATTTAAATGAATAACCGTCTCGCATCAAACAAGATCCAGATATAATGTTCATGCTCAACGCTGGCACCAAATAACAATTATTCAGGTCTAAAACTAATCTCGATGGTAGATGTAGAGGTAGCGTGCCGGCCGTGATCACATCGACTTTGGAACCATTTCCCACGCGCATCGTCACCTCGTCCTTAGCCAATCTTCGCTTAATCCGTAGCCTCTGTTTCGAGTTGCAAATATGAGAAACAGAACCAGTATCAAATACCCAAGCGCTACTACGAGCATTAGTTAAGTACACATCAATAACATGTATATCAAATATACCTTTCACTTTGTCATCCTTCTTATCTGCCAAATACTTGGGGCAGTTCCGCTTTCAGTGACCAGTCCCTTTGTAGTAGAAGCACTCAGTTTCAGGCTTAGGTCCAGATTTGGGTTTCTTCTCTTGAGCAGCAACATTTTTGTTGTTCTTCTTGAAGTTCCCTTTCTTCCCTTTGCCCTTTTTCTTGAAATTAGTGGTCTTATTGACCATCAACACTTGATGCTCCTTTTTGATTTCTACCTCCGTGGCTTTTAGCATTGCGAAGAGCTCGGGAATAGTCTTGTTCATCCCTTGCATATTATAGTTCATCACGAAGCTTTTATAGCTTGGTGGCAGTGATTGAAGAACTCTGTCACTAACACTATCATTAGGAAGATTAACTCCCGGTTGAGTCAAGTGGTTGTGGTACCCAGACATTTTGAGTATGTGTTCACTGACAGAACTATTCTCCTCCATTTTACAGCTGTAGAATTTATTGGAGACTTCATATCTCTCAATCCAGGCATTTGCTTGAAATATTAACCTCAACTCCTGGAACATCTCATATGCTCCATGACGTTCAAAACATTGTTGAAGTCCCGATTCTAAGTCATAAAGCATGGCACACTGAACTTTCGAGTAGTCATTAGCTTTGCTCTGCCAGACATTCTTAACGTCATCAGTAGCATCTGCAGCAGGCCTGGCACCTAGCGGTGCTTCCAGGACGTAATTCTTCTGTGCAGCAATGAGGATAATCCTCAAGTTACGGGCCTAGTCTGTGTAGTTGATGCCATCATCTTTCAACTTAGCTTTCTCTAGGAACACATTAAAATTCAAAAGAACGGTAGCACGGGCCATTGATCTACAACAAAATAGACATGCAAAACACTATCAGGTACTAAGTTCATGATAAATTAAAGTTCAATTAATCATATTACTTAAGAACTCCCACTTTGATAGACATCCCTCTAATCATCTAAGTGATCACGTGATCCAAATCAACTAAACCATGTCCGATCATCACGTGAGATGGAGTAGTTTTGAATGGTGAACATCACTATGTTGATCATATCTACTACATGATTCACGCTCGACCTTTCGGTCTCAGTGTTCTGAGGCCATATTTGCATATGCTAGGCTTGTCAAATTTAACCAGAGTATTCGGCGTGTGCAAAACTGGCTTGCACCCGTTGTATGTGAACGTAGAGCTTATCACACCCGATAATCACATGGTGTCTCGGCACGACAAACTATAGCAACGGTGCATACTCAGGGAGAACACTTGTACCTTGAAATTTAGTAAGGGATCATCTTATAATGATATCGACGTTCTAAGCAACATAAGATGCATAAAGGATAACCATCACATGCAATCAAAATATGTGACATGATATGGCCATCATCATCTTGTGCTCATGATCTCCATCACCGAAGCATTGTCATGATCTCCATCGTCACCGGCGCGACACCTTGATCTCCATCGTAGCATCGTTGTCGTCTTGCCAACTATTGTTACTACGACTATCGCTACCGCTTAGTGATAAAGTAAAACAATTACATGGCGATTGCATTGCATACAATAAAGCGATAACCATATGGCTCCTGTCAGTTGCCGATAACTTTGTTACAAAACATGATCATCTCATACAACAATTTATAGCACATCATGCCTTGACCATATCACATCACAGCAAGCCCTGCAAAAACAAGTTAGACATCCTCTACTTTGTTGTTGCAAGTTTTACGTGGCTGCTATGGGCTTCTAGCAAGAACCGTTCTTACCTACGCATTAAAACCATAACGATTTTTTGTCAAGTGTGTTGTTTTAACCTTCAACAAGGACTGGGTGTAGCCACACTCAATTCAACTAAAGTTGGAGAAACTGACACTCACCAGCCACCTATGTGCGAAGCATGTCGGTAGAACCAGTCTCGCGTAAGCGTATGCATAATGTCGGTCTGAGTCACTTCATCCAACAATACCGCCAAATCAAAGTATGACATGCTGGTAAGCAGTATGACTATTATCTCCCACAACTCTTTGTGTTCCACTCATGCATATAACATCTATGCATAGACCTGGCTCGGATGCCACTGTTGGGAACGCGGTAATTTCAAAAAAAAATCCTACGATCACGCAAGATCTATCTCTAGGTGATGCATAGCAACGAGAGGGGAGAGTGTTGTCCATGTACCCTCGTAGACCGAAAGCGGAATCGTTATGACAACGCGGTTGATGTACTCGTACATCTTCACGATCCGACCGATCCTAGCACCGAAGGTACGACACCTCCGCCATCTGCACACGTTCAACTCGGTGATGTCCCACGAACTCTAGATCTAGTTCTGGTCGAGGGAGAGTTTCATCAGCACGACGGCGTGGTGACGGTGATGATGAAGTTACCGGCGTAGGGCTTCACCTAAGCACTACGACGATATGACCGAGGTGTGTAACTGTGGAGGGGGGCACCGCACACGGCTAAACAATCAACTTGTGTGTCTTTGGGGTGCCCCCTTCCCCCGTATATAAAGGAGGAGAGGGGAGGCCGGCCGGCCCTCATAGGTGTGCCAAAGGAGGAGGAATCCTCCTCCTAGTAGGAGTAGGACTCCCCCCTTTCCTAGTCCTACTAGGAAAAGAAGGAAGGAGGGGGAAGAGAAGGAAGGAGGGGTCGCCGCCCCTCCCCCTAGTCCAATTCGGACTAGGCCCATGGGGGGCGCGGCCAGTCCCTGGCCACCCCTCTCTCTCTCCCCTAGGCCCAATAAGGCCCATTACTTCTCCGGTGGTTCCGATAACCCTTCCGGCACTCCGCTTATATCCGAAACTTCTCCGAAACACTTCCAGTGTCCGGACATAGTCGTCCAATATATCAATCTTTATGGCTTGACCATTTCAAGACTCCTTGTCATGTCCGTGATCACATCCGGAAGTCCAAACTACCTTCGGTACATCAAAACTCATAAACTCATAATACCAATCGTCATCGAACGTTAAGCGTGCGGACCCTACGGGTTCGAGAACTATGTAGACATGACCGAGACACATCTCTGGTCAATAACCAATAGCGGAACCTGGATGGTCATATTGGTTCCTACATATTCTATGAAGATCTTTATCGCTCAAACCGCATAACAACATACATTGTTCCCTTTGTCATCGGTATGTTACTTGCCCGAGATTCAATCATCGGTATCTCAATCCCTAGTTCAATCTCGTTACCAGCAAGTCTCTTTACTCGTTACGTAATGCATCATCTTGTAACTAACTCATTAGCTACATTGCTTGCAAGGCTTATAGTGATGTGCATTACCGAGAGGGCCCAGAGATACCTCTCCGACAATCGGAGTGACAAATCCTAATCTCGATCTATGCCAACCCAACAAACACCTTCGGAGACACCTGTAGAGCACCTTTATAATCACCCTTTTACGTTGTGACGTTTGGTAGCACACAGAGTGTTCCTCTGGTATTCACGAGTTGCATAATCTCATAGTCTGAGGAACTTGTATAAGTCATGAAGAAAGCAGTAGCAATGAAACTAACACGATCATAATGCTAAGCTAACGGATGGGTCATGTCCATCACATCATTCTCCTAATGATGTGATCCCGTTCATCAAATGACAACACATATCTATGGTTAGAAACATAACCATCTTTGATTAACGAGCTAGTCAAGTAGAGGCATACTAGGGACTATAGGTTTTGTCTATGTATTCACACATGTACTAAGTTTCCGGTTAATACAATTCTAGCATGAATAATAAACATTTATCATGAATTAAGGAAATAAATAATAACTTTATTATTGCCTCTAGGGCATATTTCCTTCATAACACGCATATAATTTTTTGATATGTCGTAATACCGCATACCTTGGGTCTCGCTGAACTGCTTGTTGATGTGGTCAATATCCTCATCGGATAGCCGAAGCTTTCGATTGAGCTCTGCAATCTCTGCGGCCTGAGCAGTAGCCGCCAGCATAGAAGCTTGTAAAATAACATAAACAGTGCATTATATACTTGTTTGTGATCCTCTGTTCGGATTGTCCTAATCCGGACAGAGTCTCAGGGGCTACTGCCTACACGTGGGTGCCACCTCACACACACACACACACACACACACACACACACACACACACACACACACACACACACACACACACACACATGTGTGTGTGTGTGTGTACACGAAAAAACTTGTGAAGAATATTACGTCGCTTACCTCAAAACCTGTTAGTAGGCTGTTGAAAGCTTTGGTCAGTCCGCTCTTTGCGGACCGAACCTTCTCCATAACCGCACCCATCAGAGTGCGGTGTTCCTCGACAATGGAAGCACGTTGCAGCGCTTCTTTGCAGAGTGTTAGCAGCCTCCGGATTGACAGAGGCCGCCGACGGAGCTCCTACTCCCCCCCGTCTTTCAAAGGGGGGTGTTGTTCCGAACCCGGAGCCGTACTGGACTCCGGGACGGTGTTCGGTGGAGGCCCAAACTGTTGAAGTCCCCCACCCTCGGTGGTCATGGGGGTCATCGTGCCCCGCTCTAGGGCGTTCGAGGTGTTGTCCTCGAGCGCCTTCTGGATTGTCTCGTCCGCCCCTCCCCGACCAGGAGATGGCCTTTGGGATGAGACTTCGGTGTCCTCCATGGCAGGGGGGAGGCACGAGATGGCCCATCATTCTTCGCCTCTCCAGGGGCTAGAGAGTTCTCTTCCAAAGTGGAAGGAATAGGGATGTCGCACGAAGGGCTGAAAAGTATAAAAAGATTGGGCATGACAGAGGCAGATTAAAGCGATAATTGAACGAGTAAGTTTCTGACACTTGCGTTTCGGCCAGGGGCTTCTCCCTTTGGACCCTCTCTGGGCTGTGTTCGGACTCCGAGTCCGAACTATCCGAGAGGATAACCTCCCCCTTCTTCGGCATCTCCCCTCCAGGTTCTCGGAGGCTGTCCTCTTTCCCCTCCTCGTCTTGAGGGGGGAGTCGCTCTCCACCTCCTCATCCTCCTCCTCCTCCTCCTCGTCTTCCTTGTGGGAGGAGACGGGCTCGGTCTCTCCGGACACAGCTTCCGAAGGACCTTTGTGGTGGGGCCGTCCTTGGGCCCCTTGCACTTCTTCTTGGACTTTTCTCCGGCGGCTTATAAGGTGTCGGGACCAGCAACTCCTCCAGCCGAGGAGTGACCGGGTTTTCGGGTAGCGAAGCTGGACTCTTGATCCGCTCCGACTTTTTGGTGCAGCCCTGTAGCAAAGGATTGGTTGATAAGTTAGAGAGAGAGAGTGACACTATTTTGATTCTAAGATCAGAATAGTTATTTGGATCAAGTTGAGCCCTATAAAGCGCGATCGGAGATGTTCGTGAGATTAGAAAAAAACTGACACCCCTCCCCCCGCGGGCACCTTCTTCCCCAATCCCCACCCGCATCCACCTTCTTCCACCAACCGCGCGGACCACTCCCGCCCCCAAAACCGGCCACTGCGTCGCCTCCGCCCCCGGATCTGGCCGTCACGCCGCCTCCGCCCCCGGATCCGCCCACCGCGCCGCCTCCTCCCCCGTATCCGGTCGCCACGAGGTCTCTTCCCCCGGTTCCGCCCGCGGGACTACTCCCGTTGCCATCGCCACGGAGGCCGGACGCCTCCCTCGCTTTGCTGCCCTGTCTCACGCGCCGGATCCCTTCGTCGAGGCCAGGACCTCCACGCACCGGATCCTGCTACCGCGGCTAGATTCCCCACGCATCAGATCCCGCTGCTGTACCGGGCTCCATCTCCAACCCGCTGTCGGTACTGTCCAGCTCTTCCCTCCGGCGGCTCGCCGCCCTCCTTTTCCATGCCCCCACTGCGAGCGCGCTGCCTACCATCACCCGTTGCGGTAGGCTTTCCCCCGGTTGTCCTCCCAAGTTCAGGCCAATAAGAGCGAGCGGCGAGGCGGAGGAAAATGTTCTCCCGGCGCCCCTGGAGTTCCAGCACATTGTGCAGTTTCCCGTTGTGGCTCCCTTTCTGGGAGCAGCCGTGCATCTCCCCGGCAGTCCTCTGCACACCTGCGGCCGTTGGTCACCGTGCGCCCCTACCCGACCTTCATGGGGTGCCAGACCCGACCTTCATCACATGCGTCCGAGCACAGGAAAACTACAGGGGACGACGTCAGAGGTGCAGTTGCCCTAGCAGAGGACAACCGTGCCTTGCCCGTGCCATGGGTGTGGCCCTAGCAGAGGTGCAGCTCCCCTCCCCTTCGCCCAGCTCCATCTCTGTGTCACTACCACGCCCCGGCCCTCAGTTGCCAGTCACTGCTAGCTTCTATTGTTGCGGCAGCCTCGCCCACTAGCTGATGTTGGTGCGCTACTTCTGAAGTTCAAATAGAATGCTAGAGAGAGATTTTTGTGAGAGTTTAGCTACTATAGTCCTTGATTTTGTGTTTGAACTTGTTGTCCATGGTTCAAAATTATGATGTTGCTTTTCTACAGATGGTCTTCCTGTAGATATATCATTCTCCATCCTCTTGGAAGATACAACATTCTGAATGATCAAAACAAAAGCAATATAATCTTAGTGTGCTGCTACTTATGTATGTTGGTACTAAGCTTGCTGATGTGTTGGTCGTGCATGTAGCACACGAAGTGTATATATATAGTTGTGTGTAATTTTCTTGAAATTCAATAGCACGTGAAGTTCACGTTTCCGAAATTACTAAGTTCACGTGTACCACATATTGAAAAAATTCATCAAATGAAAAAAAGGGACTGCCTAGGCCAATTCACCAACAACAAAAAAATACCTAAAATGCCTAGTAAGTTCGTAGAAAGTGGAAAAAGTGCCCTCCCCTCCGACCTGACCTTCCCTCCCTCCAGACACGACCTGCCGCGCTCACCTCCAGCGCACCCCTATCCTCCCGTCCAACCATGAGCAATCTCTCCTCCAGGATGCCCTCCGAATAAAAAAAAATGTGATGTTCAGGTTTTAGAAGTATGTAAGCTCAAATACATAAGCTAGATAAGTGCAGAGGAAACAAGGGTTTCATAAAAAAGACCATGTTTGCCCTGAAGAAAATTGGATGAATGTGGTTTGAAAGAAGCAATATAAAAACTTAAAAAATTCAAATTAAAATAAATAAAGCAATTCAATGTTTGTAAAAAAAGGATTTATATCTCTTTTGTAAAACAAAGAAGTTCAAAAAATTAAAACACATCGTAGTTCAAAAAATTATTTAAAGAAAGCATTTTCCATGTTTCCAAAAGAAATTAGAGGTTCAAATTTCACAAACATAGAGGTTCAATGTTTATTACAGAACCAAGTAAGTCAAATTAAAAATACAAAGACGTTCAACTTTTTTAATAATAAAGGGGTTATACAAAAAACTACAGGTTCGAATTTAAATAACTGAGAAGTCCAATTTTTAGTACAAAACCAAGATGATCAAGTTAAAAAAACAAAAGCTAAAATAAGAAGTACAAATTAAAAAGACTAAGAAGTTCAATGCTTGTTACAAACCGAAAGAATGTCATTAAAAAAAGCATCTCAAACAATTTTATAAAAAATATTTTCTCTGTTAAAATAAACCTAGAAGTTCAAATTTAAAAACAGAACAACTCGATGTCTATCAGAAAGTAGGGGGGTTTTCCGTTACTAAAAGAAACAAAACCAGGAAGTCCAAATTAAAAAGATGGAGAAGTTCGATGATTATAGAAAACTCAGATTTTCCTCGTTAATAAAGAATGGAAACAAGAAGTTCAAAAATTAAATAACAAGAAGTTCAACTTTTAATAATAGAGCACTTCAAAATTTCATAAAAAGGATTAAGAAATAAAACCAGGAAGATCATATTAAAAAGATGGAGAAGTTCGATGATTATAGAAAACTCAGATTTTCCTCGTTATTAAAGAATGGAAACAAGAAGTTCAAAAATAAAATAACAAGAAGTCCAACTTTTAAAAATAGAGCGCTTCAAAATTCATAAAAAGGGGATTAAGAAATTCACATTAATATTCATAAAAACTCAAATATTTTCACGTAACCGAGAGAAGTTCAGATTGATAACTGCGAGAAGTTCACATACTACACGGTGTGCATTTTGTATTAAAAGAAGAATAATAAATCAAAGACTAAAAGTTTTGTTGTTATAAGTTCAAGTCCTTGGCCGGAGAAAGTTAAAAAATATATTGTAAGAGAGGTTTGTACAAAAGGAATATCATTTGTGTAACACTAACGAATGGATGAGAAAAACTACAAACGAAAATACGTCACAGAAGTTTAACGTGAAAACAATAGGAAGTTCAACTACTTCACTAAATGAATTTCAGGTGAAAAACTTTTAAAATCGTTGCGAGTATGAAAAAACGATCAACACGGGAAGATTGCATGTTTACAACAGCTTTCCACTGTTATATTACTTGCTCAATTCCGATGAGTGTTCCGGTGAGTAGGTGGAAAGATACGGGTAAAAAAGCACGTAAAAAACAGAGTGAAGTTCAAGTAGACATGGCGAGAAGTTCGGGTTCTTCACGCGGTGCATTTTCAAAAAATTCGTTTTGCGATAAAGGCAGAACGCTTGATCTTGCTGTTTTTGAAATTACTTGAAAACAGCTAAGAATCAGAGAAAACAATCAACATGAAAAAGTTTCGCATTTTCTGTAGCTTTTCAGTGGTATATTATTTGCCCCATTCCGATAAAGGTTGTAGAAATTATGGAAAAAATACTTTTTTCACCATTTTCGAAACTGACTTAAAACCGTAAAGAATTGGGAGAAACAATACATACCAATATGTTTCGCATTTCCTCGAGCTTTCCAATGCCATATCATTTCTTGCATTCGGACGTATGGTTAAAAAATAAACTCGAAAATACGAACTCGGTAGGACTTGTACCGTTTTCTAAATTACTATTAAACCGTTCAAAATTATAAAAAACTTTCAAAATTAAAAAGTAGCGCATTTTCATAAGCTTTCCAACTCCATATCATATGCCTAAATTGGATTAGATGTTTAGAAATGGCATTGAAAATACGAACTCGGCTGTTCGGTTTGCAAAATTTTACGTTTTTTCAAATTACTCTTTAACCATAGGGAATTAGAGAAAACTTTCAACATGTGGAAGGAGAGGTTTTGCAGCATATTTCCAACGCCATATAATATGCCTCATTCCGATAAATGGTTTAGAAATGTGATCGAAAATACGATTCAGGTTTTTTGGGAATATCGCAAGCCCCATTTGGACACACCTTGTAGCTGAAGTTCAACCTAATACCCGGGGAAGGTCAGGCGCGTTACTCGGGAAGTTCATATTGTGATCATAATATTATTCTGATCCCATGATCAGAATAGTGTTTATGTATATATATGAACTAGGTATGTCTTCGAAGATATCGAATACTTACCGGAGAGGCCGGATTCGTGGCATTGAGGCTGACGTCTTCGGTCTCCATGGGCCAGCTCTTCTGCGCCTTGAAGAGCAGCTTTCACATTCCCTCATGCTTGGTGCCAAGGAAATGTTGTAGCATCCGTGGCTCCTCTGGCTTGAATTCCCACATGGGGGAAGCCCGACGCTAGCAAGGAAGAATGCGGCGGAAGAGCATGATCTGAACCACGTTGGTTAGACCAACATTCTTCCCCAGCACGTTGGTGATGCGCATTTGGAGCACATGCACCTCTGTCTGGACCCCCAGTCGAGGCCCTATGCGTTCCAAGAGGTGAGCCTCATGGGGGTCCGGATTTGAACTCCAGAATGGCCACCCACTTAGTGCGTCGCGGCTCGGTGATTTAGAACCACTCCTGTTGAGGATCTTCACGGTCTCCACAAAGGCCCCCTTTGGCCATGTGGTGTTTGGCAGCTTGCTAATCATAGCTCCGCTGTAGTCCGCATGCTCCCCGTTGACCACCTTCGGCTTCACGTTGAAGACCTTGAGCCATAGGTCAAAGTGTGGGTGGACGCAGAGGAGAGCCTCACACACGACGATGAACACCGAGATGTGGAGGAAAGAGTTCGGGGCTAGATCGTGGAAATCTAGCCTGTGGTAGTACATGAGTCCGCGGACGAACGGGTGGAGTGGAAAACATAACCCTCTAAGGAAATGGGGAAGGAAGATGACCCGTTCGCCGGGCTCCGGAGTGGGAATGACTTGACCTTCGGGGGGAAGCTTGTGCTTGATATCATCTGTGAGGTACCCCGCACTCCGGAGATCTTTTATCTCCTTCTCCGTCATGGAGGAGGCCTCCCACTTTCCTTTGGATACAGCTTCGGCCATGGTCGGAGGAGGTGGTGGTGGTGGTGAGAAAGACGTAGACTTTGCGGGCGCAGAGAGCTTGGGAGATTAGGAAGGCTAAGGAGATGTGAAGGCGTGGGGGAGAAAGTAAAGATCCATTGCCCTCTTATGGGTAGTAAAAATGCCAACCGCCACCCGCTCGTGCCTTGAATCTCGCCTATTCCCAATTAAAGCATGCACTGCAAACGATTGGATTACCAAAATATCACTGATGTGCAATCCCGTATTAAGTGGGCACGATCTCTGTTAGATAGGACATGCCAATGGGGCATGGCCTCAAAACACGGAACGCGGGATGGGAAAACGGTTCAAAATGCTGAAGGGTCAAATCTGACGCTTCGCCAAAAAAGTTGTCAGTAAAAGACACTGTTCTTATTTTTTATATATCCTGCCTTCGCGGCTAAGGGTTGTGTTCATTATGAAAAACCGAATACAATTCTTTTACAAAGGAAAGCTGATGTGCATTCTTCAAGGAACCCGCCTTGCAATGCCGAAGATAGTCTGAACGCCGAATATATCATCATTGAAGACTGGTTCAGGGGCTACTGTGGGAGTCCTGGACTAGGGGGTCCTCGAGCGTCCGGTCTATTGGATGTGGACCGGACTGATGGGTCATCGAGATACAAGGCAGAAGATCACCTTTCGTGTCCGGTGGGACTCCCGTATGCGTGGATGGCAAGTATAGGTGTCCGGATATGTTATTCCTTTCTGTAAAACCGACTTTGTACAACCCTAAGCCCCTCCGGTGTCTATATAAATCGGAGGGTAGATCGGAGGCAGGATCACAACATTGCTAGCCTAGCTAATCTAGGGTTAGACAATTTGATCTCGTGGTAGATCAACTCTTGTAACGCCTGTACCCTCGAATATAATCAAGCAGGAGTAGGGTTTTACCTCCATTAAGAGGGCCCGAACCTGGGTAAACATTGTGTCCTTTTTCCATAGTTACCATTGGTCCTCAAACATACAGCTTGGGCCACCCCTACCCGAGATCTGCCGGTTTTGACACCGACAATGCCCAAGGAACCCAAGGTAATATTCAAGGAAGACCCAAGCGTCTAAGCTTGGGGATGCCCCGGATGGCATCCCCTCTTTCATCTACAATTCATTGGTTTGTTACTGGGAGCTACATTCTTATTCATCACATGATATGAGTTTTACTTGGAGCATCTTGTGCCATAGTTCTATTTTGTTTGCTTGTTAGCTTGCCACAATCATTGTTTGCTAGACACACCTTTTGAGAGAGACACACATTCATTGTGATTTGTTAGAATTCTCTATGTGCTTCACTTATATCTTTTAAACTATGGAGTTGCTCTTATGCTTCACTTATATCTGTTAGAGCATGGCGGTGGTTATATTTTACACAAATGATTGCACTCTCAAGCTTCACTTAAATATTTTGAGAGTCTATTAAATAGGAAGTGGATATGAGCACGGGTTATAAGGCTAGGCCAAAAAGGATAGGCATTTAAGAGTGGTATAATAAAAACTTCCATGTAGATCACTAAATATGAAACATATGTTTTAATTATATTGATGTCGTAATATGAATGGTTATGAGTCCATGATCATTGGTTAGTAAGAATATCGATATTAAAGCTTGTTACTAACTACTAATTTAAGTGTCCGACATGGCATGACGGGGATGCATGAGCATTTTTATGTCTGATCAAAATCCTGGATTGTTGTCTAAATCGGGGGTGCACGATGGTTAACTCCTACCAACCTCTTCCCTAGGGGCATGCGAGTAGTACTTTGCTTCGAGGGCTAATAAACTTCCACAATAAGTATATTAGTTCTCTATGACTAATGTGAGTCCATGGATAATTACGCACTCCTACCTTTCCACAATTTGCTAGCCTCTCCAGTACCATGCATTGCCCTTTCTCACCTCCAGAGTTGGCGCAAACTTTGTTGGTGCATCCAAACTCCATGATATGATACACTCTATCACACAAGCCTCCTTATATTTTCCTCAAAACAGCCACCATACCTACCTATCATGGCATTTCCATAGCCATTCGGAGACATATTGCCGTGCAACGTCCATCGTTCTGCATTATGACTAAGTGTTCATCATCATATTGCTTTGCATGATCATATAGAGCTGACATGATATTTGTTGAAAAGCCACCATTCATCATTGTTATACATGTTACACTAGATCATTGCACATCCTGGTACAGGTACTGCCAGATGCATCCATATAGAGTCATAGTTGTTTTAGTATATCGAGTTGTAAGGAAATAAAAGTGTGATGATCATCATTATTAGAGCATTGTCCCAGTGAGGAAAGGATAATGGAGACAATGAATCCCCCACAAGTCAGGATGAGACTCTGGAATAAATAAAAAAGAAAAAAGAGGCTAAAAGAGCCCAACAAAAAAGAGAGAAAAAGAGAGAAGGGGCAATCCTACTATCCTTTTACCACACTTGTGCTTATAGTAGCACCATGTTCTTCAAATAGAGAGTCCCCTGAGTTATCACTTTCATATGCTAGTGCGGATTTTTCATTATAGAACTTGGCTTGTATATTCCAATGATGGGCTTCCTCAAATGCCCGAGGTCTCCTTGAGCAAACAAGTTGGATGCACACCCACTTAGTTTTAGTTTGAGCTTTCATACACTTACAACTCTAGTGCATCCATTGCATGGCAATCCCTATTCCTCACATTGATATCGATTGAAAGGCATCTCCATTGCCTAACGATCCACCAAGTCGATGCGAGCCTTTCTTCCTTTTGACTTCTCCTATATATCTCTACCACGCACTCTATTCCACCCTAGTGTTAATATCCATGGCTCACTCCCATGTATTGAGTGGAGTTGAAAATGCTTAAGCGCATTAAAAAGTATGATACAATTGCTTGGTTTGACACCGGGGTGCTCATGATTTATGCGGCGAAGGCAAAGTCATGCCATGCTTACATAATTCAATGAGTAGGGATAACATTCGTTGAGCATCGTATATTTTGAAGAAGTAATGATTATGTTCTTATATTCATGGATAGTATTATGTTGATAACAATTACTTCATCGTTTCTCAATATTTATACCATAAAGAGATTACGTGAGAAACATGCTAGGTAGCATTCAACATAAATTTATCATTTACCTACTTGAGGACGAGCAGGAATTAAACTTGGGGATGTTGATACGTCTCCAATGTATCTATAATTTGATTGTTTCATGCTATTATATTACCAATCTTAGATACTTTATATGCAAATTTATATCATTTTTGGGGACTAGCCTGTTAACTCAGTGTCCAGTGCCACTTATTGTTTTTTGCTTGTTTTATCTTCTCAGAAAATCAATACCAAACGAAGTCCGAACACGATGAAATGTTAACGTGATTTTTTCTTGACCAGAAGGGACCCTAGAATGTTTGGAGGAGGCCAAAAGATCTACGGGAGAGTGACGAGCTCACATGGCGCCCCCGAGGGGGCGCGCCACCTGAGCTCATGGGTCCCATGCAACTCCGTTTGACTTAGTTCCAACTCCATAAATTCCCAAATGTTCCCAAACCAATAGAGAGTCACCTGAAACACTTTTTCGACCGCCGCAAGCTTATGTTTTTTTGTGTTACTGCCTGAAGGGCTTTTCTGGTACTCTGTTAGAGGGGGAATCGATCATGGAGGGCTTCTACATCAACCTTACTACATATCCAATAATGTGTGAGTAGTTTACCACAGACCTACAGGTCCATAGCTAGTAGCTAGATGGCTTCTTCTTGCTGTCCGATCTTCAATACAAAGTTTTCCATGATCTCCATTCCATCTGATGTAATCTTGTTTTTGCAATGTGTTTGTTGGGATCCGATGAATTGTGGGTTTATCATCAAATTATTCATTGAAAGTAATAAAGTCTTTACTGAACTTTATTATGCATGATTGTTATAGCTTTGTATTTCTCTCCGATCTATCCGTTTGGTTTGGCAACTAGATTTATTTATCTTAAGTGGGAGAGGTGCTTTGTAATGGGTTCAATATTGCGGTGTCCTCACCTCATGACAGAAGGGGTAGCAAGGCACGCATTTGTATTGTTTCCATTAAGGGTAAATGATGGGGTTCAGTAATATTGCTTGGTTTTATTCTGTCTACATTAGGTCATCATACTTCATGCATTACTCTATTTGTCGTGAACTTAATATGTAGAGAGGCAAGCACTCTCGAAGTGGAGTAATAGTACTAGATGTTGTAGGATTGAAAGTAGGTCTAGAGGGGGGTGATTAGACTACTTGGCCAAATAAAAATCTAACCTTTTCCCAATTTTAAGTCTTGGCAGATTTTACCAACTTAGCACAAGTCAAGCAATCAACCTACACATGCAATTCTAGGAGTGTAGCAGCAAAAAGTAAAACATTGCATATGAAGGTAAATGAAAGGGTTTGGAGAAGGCAAACACAATGTAGACACAGAGAGTTTTGGCGTGGTTCCAATAGGTGGTGCTATCATACATCGACGTTGATGGAGACTTCAACCCATGAAGGGTAACGGTTGCGCGGGTCCATGGAGGGCTCCACCCACGAAGGGTCCACGAAGAAGCAACCTTGTCTATGACACCATGGCCATCGCCCATGAAGGACTTTCCTCAACTGGGAAGATCTTCATGAAGTAGGCGATCTCCTCGCCCTTACAAACTCCTTGGTTCAACTCCACAATCTTGACGGAGGCTCCCAAGTGACACCTAACCAATCTAGGAGACACCACTCTCCAAAAGGTAATAGATCATGTGTTGATGATGAACTCCATGCTCTTGTGCTTCAAATGATAGTATCCCCAACACTCAAGTCTCTCACACAGATTTGGCTATGGTGGAAAGATGATTTGAGTGGAAAGCAACTTGGGGAAGGCTAGAGATCAAGATTCTTGTGGTTGGATGGGAATGTCTTGGTCTCAACACATGAGTAGGTGGTTCTCTTCTCAGAGAATGAGTAGTTGAAGTGTAGGCACGTTCTGATGGATCTCTCACAAATGGAGAAGGGGGTGGAGGGGTATATATAGCCTCCACACAAAACCCAACCGTTACACACATTTGAACCAACTCGGTCAGACCGAATAGAAGAACTCGATGAGACCGATTCAGTTCAAAATGTGAATGTTAGGAATCTCGGTGGGACTGATAATATCAACTCAGTGGGACCGATGTGCTAGGGCTAGGGATAAACCTCATCTCGGTGAGACCGGTCACATAAACTCGGTGAGACCGATTTCAGCGATGAGCAAACAGAGACTTGGTGAAGCAAACTCGGTGGGACCGATCACTCCTTTTGGTGAGAATGAAACGTTATGAAAGGGAAACAAAGAGTTTGCAATGAAAACTCGGTAGGACCAATCGCTCATTTCGGTGAGATCAAAATGTTATGAAGGGAAACAGAGAGTTTGCAAAGTCATCTCGGTGAGACCGAGAGCCGTATCGGTGAGACCGAGAGCCGTATCGGTGAGACCAAATTGAATAGGGTTTCTGGCTGTGGCTATGTCAACAAAACTTGGTGGCGCTGGGTAGACCAAATTGGCGGGACCGAGTTTGACTTTAGGCTTTGGACATATGTGAAATGATAAAGTGGTTGAGGGTTTTGGAGCAATATCACTAAGCACTTTGAGCAAGTAGACCATTAAGCAACACCTCAACCCCTTTTAATAGTATTGGCTTTCCTATGGACTCAATGTGATCTTGGATCACTAAAACTAAAATGAAGAGTCTTGAGCCTTTGCCAATCTTTGTCATGAGGGGTCCACATCTCTAGTCCATGCCATGCCAATCGTTGAACTTTCTGAAATATTTAACTTGAATTGATTTTAGTTCAATGAGCTATATGTTGTTATGAATTACCTAAACCACCCGGGGATTAGTTGCACTTTCAATCTCCCCCTTTTTGGTAATTGATGAAAACATATAGATCAAAGCTTCGACAAATTATAATATAAATGAAATGCATCATCGCTTTGAGAAGTATGTGATAAGAAAGAGACCCCCCTAAATTTGTGCATTATTTAAAATTTGCTTCTGAACGCAAATGCACAATTGATTAGGATTATGGGTCACTCTTCCATGTGACATACATCTTGGTGGAGTGCTCAAAATGATAAGCTATCAAGAACACTCATCACCAAGGACAAACATGATTGATCATACATAAGTATCATAGATATCATCAAGCAAGCACACTTTAAAGCATAGTATGATCAAACATATGATCATAAGAGTATCTCACACACAAGCATAAATATTGTAGCATGCATCAAACAAGCAAACGATCAAAGAAAATGACCAAAGTAGCATGAGAGGCAACAAAAAGACAAAACTCTCTCTCTCTCTCTCTCTCTCGAAGCCTGATGATCTATACACTTTCTCCCCCTTTGGCAAGAAGTTACCAAAAAGCTTGAAAATGCATAGTGCTACACAACACTCTCGGCACAATCTCCGGAGCTCCTAAAGGTGTCTTCTGACTGGTTGCTCCGGTGTGCGTAGATGGCATGGAGAGGAGTCTGTCTGCAAAAGCTTCAGCTGATGTGTGTGGAGCTGGAGGAGTTGAAACTGGAGGTATGATTGAGGCAGTTGCTGCAGGTGTTGACAGTGTAGTCCTTGTATCATTGGCAACTGGCATAGCTAAAGACCTTTGTGCCCTTGGCACTTGCTGAAAGGCATATGTGGTTGGTTTGTCACTCCTTTCTTCAAGCTCTTCCTAGAGTCTCTCCATAGTGGATTGGATCTCTGTGACCTTCACATCCAGATCATGGAATTCTGTCTTAATGATCCTCTCAAGACTCTCATGATTCTGAGTCAGGGTGGACAATCCCTTCTCAATCCTCACAGTAGCCTCAAGCAGATAACTGAGTTGATCCTACTTGGTCTTGAGCATCACCTGTGAAGCATCTGGAGCACTAGCTGGTTTTGCTGCTTTTGAAGCCTTTGCTTTCTCTCTCTTCTCTTAGGCTTCTGCACATGTTCGATAAGATGCATCCATGACAACCTCATTGTCCTCAAATTTTGGCCTCAGGGGAATATGCTCTTTGTCAAGAAGATATGTCCCCGTCCTCGTCTTGGAGTTGATAAGCATCTGAATGTGAGGGGCATATCCACATGATCTCTTCTGACCAGCTGCAGTTCTCTTCACTTTTTCAACAATGAGACTCATTACCTTGAACTTATGTGGCACATCAAACAAGTGAAGCAAGTTGATTGAATGGCCACGGATCATCCTATGATCTCCTGACTTGGGTAACAAAGTGTGCCTCAAAATGGTGTTGATGGTGGTCAAGCCAGAGAGAAGATAGTAAATTGATCCAAACTTGTGAGTCTCCAAAGCCTTACCAAGAATCTCCTTGTACATATTTGCCATTGAGTTGTGGTCCTTCTTGGGCTTGGCATACACATCTATATCATTTTCATCCTCATTAGGGGCCTTGATAAACTTGGCCCACTCAGCAATTGTTGATGGATACCTTGGTCCTTCTGTCATTTAGACAATCTTGACATCTGGATAGAAATGAGCAGTGGAGTAGAATTGCATTATCATCTCACCATTCCACTTCGTCAATTTCTGGCCAACAAACTTGTCACTTCATTCATCCTGAAGCTTTCATGCACACCTGGGAAGTAATCTTCATTTTCATCAATGTAAGTCCAATCCACCCATCTCATGTCACATACTATGGGTTTCTTGTCCAACAACACTGATTCATAGAAGTCCTGCTATTCCTTGGTGTGCAAACAAGAGTCTAAAGTAGTCCTTCTCCTGATGGCATAAGGATCAGACTGTCTCCACAATCTCAGACCTGCATCTTTCTTGTCCTTCATGTTCTCAGCAATGGGATGATCATCACTATGATCAAGAATCTTTGGCTTTAACTTTCAAAGCACTTGTTCCTCTTCTTCCTCTTGAACTTCTGGCACTGGGGCCTTGTTCTTCTCAGTAGCAGGGATGTTTCTGGTGGATCTCTTGGGTGTAGAGGGTTTTGAAGCTTGAGCAGCCCCATACCTAATGGCATCCCCCATGAGCTTTTAAGTCTTTGTAGGAGGTGCAACATGCTCTTCCTCCTCCTCTCCTTCAGAATCTCTGACCATGGAAGGCCTACCAATGACTCTGGCCATAGTCTTCTTGACTCTCTCCTTCCTATTCTTTCCTCCAGCAGCCTCTTCCTCTCTTGGTTCAAGAGTGAACTCCATAGTTTCCTGAGTGGAGGCTCTGGCTTTGGACATGGTCTTCCTCTTGGCAGGAGCTTTCACTTTCATGCTAGGCTTGGTGGCAGCATCAACAACATACTCCTTCTTGAGCACTTTCTTCTTTCAGGTCACCTCCTCCTCAACAACAAAGTCCTCATCCTTTGAATCCGAGGTTCTCTTCTTCTTTTACCTAGTAGCAGCCTTAGACAAGTTACTTGGGGTGCTTCTGCTACCATCATCAAAGTTGCTATTGGAGGGACTAGTGCCCTCACTGAGATTCACCTGCTCCTCTGACATGTTTTGACTGTCACTGCTCTCAGACATCTCTAAAACCGACCCTATGAATATATAGGTAGAGGTAGAGTGGATGAGCATCACAAAGCACAACTAATTTCAAAGAATATGAGTCAAAATTTTAACTTTAGTTTTCTGCAGAAGGCATTTCGGAGCTACAGATATGAATAACTCGGTGATACCGAAGCAGCAGCAGAGTCTAAACATGCAGTTTTGGTTAGACCAAAATGCAGTTCGGTGACTCCAAGATGCTAGGGTTTCACAGACTGAGTGATTTCGGTCACACCGATTCATATGGTTCGGTCAGACTGAGTTGTACATGTGCAATGGTTGGTCCGAGATGAATTCGGCAGAAACCTAACACTAAGTTTTTGCATCAAATCTAATCTAAAGGAACTTGTTAGTGGATAGATTGATCTCATACGTGGCAAGAAAAATGGCAGTAATATTTGTGTAAGAATCAAAAAAGGAACGCACAAAGAAATCGAGTCCGTACCCTAACTTGGTGACGAACTCGCTATGGCGACAACGGCGATTAGATTTCCGTTGATGGCGACGGAGACCAGCGACAGGAGGGTGCTGGCGACGACAAAGACGATCCGGAGACCAAGGGGCAGTAGAGCTGGGAGGCGCGGACGAAGAGTTTGGGGTAGTTTCCAAAATTTCAACCCGCGGATATATATACCCAGTCATTGTTAGTGTGACCGAGTGGAACGATTCGATGGCACCGAGATGCAAAACTGCAAGCAGTTACTGCAACTCGGTGTGACCAAAATGTTCAAATTGGTTGCACCGAGGTGAAAACCTAGATCAACTTAATGAATTCGGTGAGACCAAGTATGGTGAATTGGTCGGACCGAGATGCATTAAGAGGTTTTGGAAGATTAAGCCCTTGACGGATCGGTGGCTCTGAGTGCTGCTCACCCGGAGGGTCCGAATTCGACTTGTTCAAGCTTTGTGATGTAGCATGAATAGAGTTTTAGATGAGAAAATCATAGATAGCTAGAGGGAGTACTTAGGCATTCTTGTCCATCCATTCGGCAAAAAAGAAAAACCAAAGCAACCAAAGCAACAAATGGATGTCCTCGAATGGAGAAAAATATGCAACCAACATGCTCACACAATAAGATAGCAAATGAAACATGTGGCAAAGCATGCACAAACACTCTAGAATCTATCAAACAATTGGCAATGACTAGGTCATCTATATATGAGTACATTGACTTAGGAGTCAAATGAGAGCATTTGATCATAGGTCATACTGATCATTTAAGCACAAGTGGGGTTACCATTTTTACATAAAGCATTGTTGTGTTCACACCATTAGAGTTGCTTTATCTCAATTCTTAGAGTAAAGCTCCCCCTAGATGTGATATCCCCCCTTAGAGGAATGAACTAACCTTGGGTTTTGTCGATGATGACTTCATGTAGATGTTGAAGATGTGGATGCTCAATGTTGATGTAGATCATTTGGAGCAATCCATTGGAGTGAGTTGCACTTTCAATACCTACATGGGTTAGTCCCACAAGGAACAAACAAAGATATCCATAGACATAGAGTGATGTACACATATGATGATGTCCATGGAAGCATTTGGTTACCTTGTCCCTTAACTTACCAACAAGAGGGTTTGTGACTACTTGAACTAGTGCAAGATATGGAAGTTGATTGCACTTGTTCATTCCAAAATAAATATGAATCAAGTATGTTGGCGGAGTCACCCTCAAGAACTCTCTAGTTCTTTTTTGGGATCCACATCAACTTGATGGGAATCCTTGGAGTTATAGTTGTACTTGATGAAGTAGAGCTTGATGTAGTCTTGGGAACCCACTTGACCAAGGCCTTAGGAGCTTCTTCAAATGCATCAATCTCCTCTTGAAGCTTGCCCTTGCCTTTTAGCTTGTGGTCTTGTGGTGGAAGATCATCTTGAGCTTGAGTACCCTTGAAAGAAGTAGGGTCATACTTCTCCTGTTGAGGAACAAACTTAGTCTTGGGGTATTGATCTTCTTCCCACTCAACTCCATTGATTGAAATTTCGTTCAAAACCAACACCTTGATTCTTCCAGTGCCTTCCTTGCTTGCGTACAATTTCCTCAAATTGCTTACTTTCGGCAAGGCTCTTGTAAACACATTTCTCTATAATTCCCTTCAATAAGATATTTTCTTGCTCAAATGTAACTTGGCTAAGAGAATCATTAGTGGAATCAAGAGAACTACTAGAAGCAACAATATTGGATTTAGCATGATTATTGTTACCACTAGAAGAAGAATCTTTCTTGCTCTTGTTTCTAGATTTTACTTGTGGAATGTAAGTAGACAAGAGTAAACGCTTGCAATGTAAGAAGAACTTTTCTTCCGAAAATCATCATTGATTGCTTTTAAGAACCCATGCTCTTGGTCTAAATTGAGCTTTTCAAAGTGTAGCTTCTCATGAGTTTTTAGAAGCTCTCGATGATCCTCTAAAGTAGTTTCATGAGCTAACTTAAGACTGTTTAGTTCTTTAGTTAAACTCTCAATCTCCTTCTTATCATTGTCATTCATTTCATCTTGATTAGCATGATTAATAGAAATTTCATCATAGTTTTCATCACTAGTATTATCAACAAGTAAATCATCATCACCTAGCAAATCATCTTCAGCACTATTGAAATCAATATACTTGGGGTGTGATACCTTAGGGCCTTTAGCCATGAAGCATCTTCCAATTCCTTCATTTGGTGAGTCAAATGTGTCATAGGAGTTGGATGACACAAGTGCAAGACCGGTAACACCTTCATCTTGAGTATATTCGGAGTCGAAGTGATAACTTCTCTCGCAGTAGTTATCGGAGTCAGAACCGGATACCCATTCACCAACATGAGCTTGATGTCTTCGTCTTGTGTAGCTCTTTGATGACTTGTCCTTCCTTTCCGAATCTTTGCGTCTACGAGAAGGTCTTCGTTCATAACGATCATCTCTACTCCTTCTCTCTCTTGGTGGTGATTCATCTCTTTTACTTCTTCTTTTACGTGAGTCTTCTCTTCTTTTGTAGGGAGCCGTACACTCATTGGAGTAGTGTCCGGGTCTTCCACAATTGTAGCAATTGTGATCATGACTAGAAGATCTTTTGTCATTGTAGGACCTTGACTTGGAACTTCACTCTTTGCTTCTACTCTTGTAGAACTTGTTGAAGTTCTTCACCATTATGCTCAATTCTTCATTGAAGACTTGTTTTTCACTTGATGTTGTAGGAGCATCACATGAAGCTTTATAAGCACCACTAGAGTTGTTGTGAAGCTCTTCCTTATCCTTGAGTGACACCTAATGAGTAACAATTTTCCCAGTGACTTTCGTTGGCTTAAGACCTTTGTAATTGAGCATCATTTGGATCAAGGTGCACACAGTATCATATTTTCCATCCAAAGCTCTTAAGATCTTCTTGATGATGAATTTGTCGGTCATCTCTTCGCTTCCTAAGCCGAAAATCTCATTCGTGGGTTGTCAGCCGATTAGATTCATGGATTATTGTTCTCTCTATGGTGGTATGTGAAATTTGTCTTGCAGAGCCGGACACGATCCTTGTGTTCGGAAGTTACCTTGAAGTATTAGCAGATGGAACCCGCCTTGCAATGCCGAGGACAATATGCGTGTCGGACTCATCGTCATTGAAGCCTGGTTCAGGGGCTACTGACGGATTCCTGGAAAAGGGGGTATCCGTACCGCTGGACTATGTACTTTGGCCGGACTGTTGGACTATGAAGATACAAGATTGAAGACTTCGTCTCGTGTCCGGATGGGACTCTCCCTTGCGTGGAAGGCAAGCTTGGCGATTCGAATGATAGATCTCCTTCTCTGTAACCGACTCTGTGTAACCCTGGCCCCCTCCGGTGTCTATATAAACCGGAGGGTTTAGTCCATAGGATGAAGGACAATCATACCATAGGCTAGCTTCTAGGGTTTAGCCTCTATGATCTCGTGGTAGATCAACTCTTGTAATACTCATATCATCAAGATCAATCAAGCAGGAAGTAGGGTATTACCTCCATTGAGAGGGCCCGAACCTGGGTAAAACATCGTGTCCCGAGTCTCCTGTTACCATTAGCCTTAGACGCACAGTTCGGGACCCCTACCTGAGATCCGCCGGTTTTGACACCGACAGCGAGCAAGAGCAATAGCAAGAGCAGACCAGGCAGGGGACCAAGAGCAAGAGCAGAGCAGCAGCGCGAGCGAGAGCTAAAGCAGTAGCAGCTCCTACTCATGTGGACGTCGCCGCCGAGGGAGCGACACCGTGGAGGAAGTGGCCGGCGATGCCGCCGTGGATGGAGCCGCGCCATGTCGGCTCAGGACCGAGCGCCGGCAGCACCATGAGATCGAATCAAGAAGAAAATGCGGCGATTATTGTACAACCTCTTTGGTGGCGCCGATTAGGCCGCATCTTCATCCGAGGAAACGGTGATGATGATGCTCATCCGGTGGTGCAGGTGAAGATGGCGGTGTGGGAATGGAGGTGGCGCGAAAGACGAGGGGAATGTCGGGGCAGCTCCTTGGTGGTGGAGGACGGGGTGGCTGAATCGGTGGGACGACGAGATCAACGACGGATCCTCATCTGGTACGGTGGATGAGGGACATCGAGGTATTGCTGTGGACGATGTCATCGGGGAAGAGGCTCCGGCTGGGTGACGGACAGAGCAGGGTGTGGGGCTTCATCGCAGGTTTTCACGGCCTTGGTGTACAAATGGGTGGGCGGATGGGATGGCAGTGGGGAACCATGGCTTAGGGACGCGCTTGTCCAAAATGTGGGGTAAGTTACGAAAGTACCCCCACCGATTTGAGGCGGTTCTTTCGGTTCAGGGCTACCACGGGCATTTCGCGTGTCGGGATTTCATAGGAGGTGGGATTTTTCGCGTGCGTTGTAATTTCAATATAGCAAGGCGCGGGTTGAGATGGAGGGAGTTGTCAGAGCACGACGAGACAAAGATATATCTTAAATATTTCGGGCTAACAAGGCACGGGTTGAAATTTCCGGACAAGCCTAACGTGTACTGTACCAAATCAATGCCCACTACAAATGTCATTCAAGACTTTGAATTCATGTTATGTTCAATTAAAATATTTCGCTACGTGTATAATGCATGCAACCTACTACTCAAATGAACATTTTAGTGCATTCCAAACGTATATACTACCGCTTCAATATGAACTAAATTTGAATTCGTTTCTCTATTTGAATAAGATCTACAGTAATGATTGTTGTGAAGTCAAAGCATTTGAATTATTTTCTCTATTTTAATAAGATCTACAATCATCATTATTGTCAAGTTAAACCATTGTTTGTGTATTATCTTCACAGCACACCACATGACTAGTCTCGAGTTACATATGAACTATGTGTACTATATGAACCCGAACTCGATTTTTTGAATCCACTTTATGTTGATTTCAAATCACATTACATTTCTAGCTCTAGCTAGATCTTCATAATCTAAACCATGTCTCGGATGTATAATGTGTCTATCCCATTATGTATGGTGCCCCGCCCCCTACGCCTACAAGTATTTAGATGTGAGTTGCAAACACCACACATTACCACAAATTCAAATAAAATGTGAGAGTGTTCGATATATATTATTGTTTAGATTGTTCAATATTTAGTTGTAAGCTGCAAACGCCACACATTATCACAAATTCAAATAAAATGTGAGATTGTTTGATGTATAGTATGGTTTAGATTGTTTGACATTTAGCTGTGAGTTGCAAACGCCATGCATTATCACATTATGGTATAACATGTGCACAGCACGTGTATCACCGCTATATTCATGCATGCATATGTTTAAAACACTATGATCTCCTATTCAAATATATGAATCCGCTTTCGTATCAAATTATGATCTTTGTTAGTCTCTTACACCCACACAATCCTCTAACCTTTGTAGCTACCACTAACTTTCTCTCGTGCATGCACACGCCCTCCTCGCCCTCCCCCTCCCTCGGCATTCTATCCACCGGGCACATTCATTTTATTTTTCTTTAGGTTGTTCTCCCAGAGTCTCCACAACTCCTTTCCGACACACACGGATCGATAAACCTCTCCAGCGATGCCTGCCTACAACATACACATGCACCTTCAAGCTCCTCCTTTATGTGTCCTTGCCTCGTTTCTCTCATACGGTCACACACACGTGTAAACTCTCGCCCCTCTTTTCATTGATCTCACAACCGCACACTCCTCCCCCTATCTAGCTAGTAGCTGGGCCTCTCACACCACCTTCTAGCTCCATTCTCTCTGTCTATCCGTCTTGCTGAGCCTTATTTGCCTCTAACAAATGGATATACACCGACTGATCTCTTGCTATACATATAGCTAGCTAGGTCCTTATAACTTGTTTTTACCCAGGCGTTGATCGATCTACCTCATTAGTTATGTCTCTCCCTTCCTCCAAACAACAATTGATCTACCGATCTAGTTAGGTTTGCTTACCAAACACTTGGTTCCCCTTCATCATCCATGGATGCGTCCCGACAGATCTTCACACACAGGCACACATAGAAACACATCCCCACTCTTATTGATAACATTGCAGTTCCACCCTCAGTTTGTCTAGTAGGCCTCTCCCACCATCTTCGAGAAGCAACTCCATCACCCATCCAACACTCTACCCCTCTCCCTCCCTCTCCCTCCCTCTCTCTCTCCTCTCTCTCTCTCTCTCTCTCTGTTCCATCATATTTCCCGTCCTTCAGTTATGTATGGATGTCGACCGATCTCCCTCAATACATAGTTGGGTCTCTCCTTCTCAACACATACACAAGTCGTTCTACCTCTATAGTTAGGCCTCTGCCTACCCCTCCCCCACCCCACACACACACCGATACATCGAGCGCTCTAGTCATGTCTCCTTGCCACACACAAACTTGACATGTGCCCTCTAACGTTCCGGTAGGTCAGTCACCCTATATCTTTGACTTGCACACACACACACACACACACACACACACACAATTTCGATGGCTCTCTTCATCGATCTTGGACCCACCCACTTGATCCTCTCTTCGACTCTATCGATATCTATGACCCCTCCCTCTCTTCTTGTGGATTGCCCGACCCTCTATATATGATATGGATAGGCCTCGATTTCACACACATTGCATGCAAATTTTTTTTGAGATGTCATCGACACATATTCCCACAAATACATTCACGAAATCAAACCCCCCCACCCCAAAACAAAAACACTCACAAACACGGTTTGTATCTCACACACACACCCACATAGGCGGGGGACGTGCACGAAGAGAAGAGGTGCATGCATGGCGCACGTACTCACGTCTCTTTCCCAACCACACCCACGCGGGTACACGGTGGAGCTCATTTCTGTATGAAAAAGGCAGCCCACGTGGTAATTTGGCACGTGTACTGGTTGTCCACTTGGTGGAGGGAGGATCGTCTACCACGGGTGAACAAACAAATTGCGACTTGACGCTTTATGTTAAAAAAGAGGCAAACCATGTGGGGCCTACCTTAGAGGCAATGCTCTATGCATTGGAGTACTTTTGATGTGTCCCTCAACTCGCAGAATGAGGAGAAGCTTGCTTAGTACGCCGTCTCCCCCGCCCACGGGCGCGGTGGCTCGCAGGATGAGGTGAAGCTTGCTTAGTACTGTCCGCCTTACGCCCACTCCCTCGCCCATGCACGTGGTGGCTCGCAGGACGAGGAGAAAAATTTACTACTCCCTCCGTTTACTCCTCGTCCCTACTACCTTTGTTATAGAGATTATATCATATTGTTTGGAATATATATGTCCTTTAGTAGATTTCAATATGAACTACTAGTACATACTCCAAACACTGATGTATACAGACGTATTTTAGAGTGTAGATTCACTCATTTTGCTTTGTATGTAGCACTCTCCCTCGCCCCTCGACCCTCGCCCACGTGGTGGACGTGCAGCAATTCATTCGGTCTCATATAGCCAAAACGATATACATTGCACTACCATTATTGCTCAACTTCCCGAAGAGGCGAACAACCAATCGCAAGGTTAATATTTTGGAGATGCCAAGCGCAAGGTTATAGGAGAACGAGTAGTAGGTGCCGTGTCATTTATAAATAAAGTTTTTTTTCTTCAGTGGCACGTACGCAATATGATAGGTTCATATGGAGAGAAAAGGAAACCGCTCCACTATATACATAGTCAGGACGGTCCATCCTACATGGTTGCTTGCTGGGGTTGCTCTCTTCACACTCTCTCGCACAAAATGACTGTGGCCACATCTCTAACATCCCGGCGGATCACGTCCGCTGGGGGAAGGGATGGATGCTTAGCGTAGATGCGGTCGCCGTCGCCGACGGCGAAAACCCACTATCGGCACATCCCGATCAGGGGTCCCCGCCATTCTCTCTCACAAAGCCGGTGAGGTTGCCTTCATCCCTTGCTCACTGTCGCAACGTGGGCAGTTGCCGCCTCCCGCTACCCTCCTCAAGGTTGAGCTACGTCCCTCAGGAACAACTCCCTTTACAGCCGGCTTGCACCACTGCTCCAGCTACCCACATCACTCCATGTGGATATTTCTCTACTTCTTTGCCCCGCACATACCTCTACTCGCTTCTACGTACTGTATTTGTGATGAGTTTATGTCTCATCAACTAGTCCCAGTAATCTTATTCTAATCACGCTTCTTCAATTTCTTTGTCACAGGGATGCTCATCTCGATTTTGGTGAAACTGCACAAAATGATCCGATGGTCAAAAGGTTGCAAACTTCATTTCTTAGGAAGCTCAAACGTTGCCAGCAAATTGAAGCCTCGTTAGGGTTCAAGGTTCAAGGGCTAGGGACTGCATGGATTGTTTTTTTCTTTAGCTGCCTCTATTCCAAAATAAGTGTCAACTTTAGTAGTAGTACAAATTTGTACTAAAGTTTGTAAAAAGTTGAGACACTTATTTTGGAACGGAGGGAGTACATATTTGCTATGATCTATCAATCATTGAGATGCAATAGCATGCATGTTAGTCTCCTTTGTATTTGATGAAATGTTGCAACGGGCAACCTTGGACGCAAGATACATGTAACAGAAGCTGGAAGCTTCATAGCATTGTACAAATTTATCTCGCTGATAAATTACAGTATGTACTATACTAGTACTTCCTCCGTTCCTAAATATAAGTCTTTGTAGAGATTTCACCATGAACCACATGCGGATGTATATAGATGCATTTGAAGTGTAGATTCGTTCATTTTGTTCTTTATGTAGTTCACCTAGTGGAATCTCTACAAAGACTTATCTACTAGTAATAGCTAGCCCCCACTACTAGGAATTCACTATCCTCTCCTTGAGCCACATCTTCAAAATTAATGTAGCCGTTAGATGAACTAAATCAGTCCATAATAGCTGTCTGATCTAGATGTTGAGAGGCTCTACACTAATTCACATGCAAGCATGCAGAAATACTGTGGCATGCATGTGAGTGGGTTTTAAATCACATCAACATGTCTACACGCAAGCATGCACCGGTAGCATGCATGTAAGTGAGCTTTTAAGTCCCATTAACATGTCAAAAAGAAAAATATAATCTCATTATGCAGTAGGAGTTGGCTGATCTTTTTTTCCTTGCGTGGGATGATCTACATGATGATGGGAGCTTTTTTAGTTTGGCTACCACATTTGTCATGCGGTTATAGAGTTTTTTTAGTTCTATGAAATCGATAATTTTAAGCAGAGAGATATACGGCTGTTCCGTGGCAACACGCGGGGACTCATCTAGTAGTATTTAGGAACAGAGGGAGTACTATGTAAAGAGTTAGGTGCCGCACGGTGTCTAGAAAATATGGTGATAGTGTGAGGTGGGTCATGTAATCACTGAGCCTGCGTGTTTTCACTGCTCTTGCACTCCTCCACTGTAAGAATGGAGAAAATTGTAATCTAATAGTACCTCCTTTCGCCGAAAGCGTGGGACATCCAGCAGTCCTACCACCTCAGTAATAAAGACCAATGAGCCGTCAAATCACATAGACCCAGCAGTAAGTTGGACGGACGAAGCAATCATCACTCTTGCACCAGTGAGAGGTCCGGTCCGCTCTGCCCGGGCATGAATGCGGCACCGATTCTTTGGAGCGGCGCTGACCGTTTTGGGCGGGAAGCGCGCGCGGGCGATGGAGGGGCTTTGGGTGGGCCAGGCTGGTAAGGAGCAGGCGTGGCAGCTATCCGCCTGTCCCTACCAGACACGTCCGGAAACAAGAGGATGCACCGACTCTCGCGGCTAAAATCGTACACTACACACCATCTCTCTGTAGGAGCAGGTTGATCCGTCGCTCTCTCTAACACACACATGCTGTTAAACACACACACACACGCACACGCATGCACCTTGGTCCCGCTGCACCTTCTAACATGACTTATTACACCTAGATGGAGGGAGTAGTAACTACGAGATACGGTGGCACACTGACTTAGGTCGAATACAAGTGCCCAAAATTGTGTGCATGTTATAATAAGGATTCACTTAAAATAGTACGTGAGCGAATAGAGGGATCAATTGGACAGTGTTCCCGAGCAGTAGCGAGATGTGTGAGGTAAGATACACCGCTGGCGCTTTTATTTTTTCTTATTAATTTGTTGGTTTCACCCTCTGACTGGTGGGACCCAACATACTACATGGAGACAGGTAAGGTGACTAAGGCTGCATTATTTCTGCACCACTGTGGATAGTCTTACCACCAAAGCCACATGACACGATTATGATTTAAATCCCAATGACTCCCACACACACAATAAAAAAACACGACATGCTTGTCACACGAATGCAGGAATGTATAAAAGGTTAATTATTTTCTTATCGTTGAACATAACGGGAGGGTTGTGTAGCTGGTTAGCCTGTTCGCTCATCAAACTTGAGGTCTCGGGTTCCACTCAAAAAAAAACTTGAGGTCTCGGGTTCGATAACTACACTTGAGCATAATTTGTGCCAGGAGGATTCTTTGACTGGTCAAAATGGATGGATACGGAGCTATATGATCTCGTAGTGACCGTATAATCACCTCATCACGTACTCTATAAGCTGCAGCCTCGGCACTTGTTTTCTAGGGTTTGCACGCTTCACACTCTCTCTCCAGTATATATATACACGCTGGAGCCTCAGCGATTGTAGTTGCTCTCTTCACACTCTCTCACCCTCTCCAGATCTAAACAAGACTTCGTTGGCCTCTCTCTCCCCTCACTGCTGCTCAAAGAGCTAGTAGGATTCATCCGCCAAGAAGGGAAGGAGGCTTAACGTTGTCGCCGTCGGCGAGGGAGGGAATCCACTACCAGCGCAGCTATTCACTTTCACCCAGCGGCGGTGCGGGAGGGCCTCCGACCCCTTCTTCTTCGCCGCTGTCCTGTCGCCCACTGAACCACGCCCCAAGAACCTTAAGGTATAATTTACTTATTCCACATGCATTGCTCTAGCTGCATGTATACCATGAATCTAGGATGTGGTTCAAAGAGGAAAGGAGTGTGGGAAAGTAGTGGGGAAAGTTGTATCGCATAAATCTAGGACGTGGTTCAAAGAGGAATGGAAGGGGCGAAAGTACTAGTACAGACTGGCTATCCAGCACCTACATTGGTCAAAAAGGGAAAACAATGACAAACGCAGTACCCACATCTGTAACGAACTGATCTTTTGTTTTGGGGGACAAGGCTGTAGAGTTTGAGCAGGACTAGATTTGCTGCGCTCACATAGGGAAAGGTGTCTAAAGATAACAAAACTGGGACCAACACAAATATGCTCCTTGGTTGTTTTGTTCTTTGTTGCAACAGACTATGCATGACCACAGTACATCGGTAGATGCACATGGTGCTGGTGTGTCCACTGTCCCGTGCAACTCTTTAGCTGTTGTTAATCTAAGGCCCTGTTTGGTTAAAAACTCCCTAGTCCCTACCTGCTTGGTTCCAGGGACTAAACATGGACTAGAGGTTATTAAATGACATGCTAAAAGACCATGTTACCCCTAGTAATGAACTAATAGAGACAAGGTGCGATGCGTGGCAGGGGCAACTGTTGGAAAAAGTCCCAAAAAGACTCCCTCGGGGTCTTCTTTCTTTAGTCCCAAAAATGCCCACTTTTAGTCCATAAAAGTCCCTCCTGTTTGGTTTAGATGGGACTGACACGGAGTTTTTTTAGTCCCTACACCAAAATTTCCCTGTAAACAAACATCCTCTAATAATGCCGCTGGAAAATTGATGCAATGCCATAGTTAAAAGCAAATTACATGTTTAACGAATTTTATTGTTAATATAATCTCTATGTTAATATTAATCAATGCCACCGTTTGAGAAATGCTATTGTCTTGCTTTATTTCCCATCTAGATAAGTTAGATACTTCTTTTTGTTGGCTTATGTGTCATCCACCGTTATTGACCAGTAGTTGTTTCCTTTGCACCTCTGTGTAAACAGGGTTATCTACTTGACCTCGTTGCCATTGTGACCTTTTGTTGCACTTCACAAAACACTTTTGTTTTAAGAGGGTTTTGTGCAGTTCAACCAAAATTAATGTCACACCGACAATGTTGCTTGATTGCTTGATCTTAGTGGAACTGCACAAGAGGAGATCCTACTTCCTATCCGTGTTGGCAAATTTGGTTCAGATCTTCTTCTTGTGAGTTGTTTGAATTCCGCATCATGAGAGGTTAGTACTAGCCTTCTTTCACATGATTCTGCAGTGTGCTTTCATATGTTGTGCTACTTTTATGGTAATGTTGCTTGATTTTAGTGAACTGCACAAATGGAGACAAGACTTCCAATCTGTATGTGCGCCGTAATATCCCATTGAGGTAAGATGAGGATATTTCACAAATGTTGGCCTGTATTTTTCCACTTTCATCAGAAAATTAATGTCATTGTTTAGTGCTATACTTGTGCTCCCTAATTGACATGCCAAATCTTACATTGAAGGCGAAGCTTGTCTATTATTGAACCAAGTGATGAAGGGGAAGAACAAGCGGAAAAACAAAAATCAACTCCCGGTGCTGTAATGAAGCACTCGAACTGTGATGGCACAAGTAATGATATAGTTTTGCATCTTAATTTATTGCTATGGCTGGAACGAGCAATCCTTTTGCCACTGATTTGATGACACTCTTAATGTAATACGTAATTATATCTACTTGTGCAAACAGGGATCTTCTTTGAAGATACCATATATTTTAGTGGAACTGCACAAGAAGATGTTGGAAACATTAAACTAATTGAGGAGTATATAGTAAGCATGGCCACAACAGTAGATAGCAACAGATGGTTCCGGAGAAGTGCTTCATCTGTATGCTCTGCACAATAAGCCTCCTGACAAAGGTTGGTACTCGCCCACTGATTTCATCCATATGATTGAGCTTTGTCATCTCTATTTGTGTTGTGCTACTGTTTAGATACTGTCATGAAAAAGTGGTATTGTCCTTGAGAAGTGCTTCATTTGTGTGGATTTAAATATTTCCTTTCCTTTTTTTCGAGTAAACAGGGATGCTAGCATTTAGTAGTCCTCTTGTCTTTGCACAACAGGATCATCTTCCTCTGAAGAACAATATGGAGTACGTGAAGTGACTGATACGTCTCCAACGTATCTACTTTTCCAAACACTTTTGCCCTTGTTTTGGACTCTAACTTGCATGATTTGAATGAAACTAACCCGGAGTGATGTTGTTTTCAGCAGAACTGCCATGATGTTGTTTTATGTGTAGAAAACAAAAGTTCTCGGAATGTCCTAAAAATCCTCGGAGGCACTTTTTGGAAAATATAAAAAATATTGGAGAAAGAATCAAGACCAGGGGGCCCACACCCTGTGCACGAGGGTGGGGGGCGTGCCCTCCCCCCTGGGCGCGCCCCCTGTCTCATGGGCCCCTGAGGCTCCGCCGACCTCAACTCCAACTCCATATATTCCGTCTCATGGAGAAAAAAATCAAAGAGGAAGTGTCATCGCGTTTTACGATACAGAGCCGCCACCAAACCCTAATCTCTCTCGGGAGGGCTGATCTGGAGTCTGTTCGGGGCTCCGGAGAGGGGGACTCGTCGCCGTCGTCATCATCAACCATCCTCCATCATCAATTTCATGATGCTCACCGCTGTGCGTGAGTAACTCCATAATACGCTTGCTGGACGGTGATGGGTTGGATGAGATTTACCATGTAATCAAGTTAGTTTTGTTAGGGTTTGATCCCTAGTATCCACTATGTTCTGAGATTGATGTTGCTATGACTTTGCTATGCTTAATGCTTGTCACTAGGGCCCGAGTGCCATGATTTCAGATCTGAACCTACTATGTTTTCATGAATATATGTGTGTTCTTGATCCTATCTTGCAAGTCTATAGTCACCTATTATGTGTTATGATCCGACAACCCCGAAGTGACAATAATCGGGATACTTCTCGGTGATGACCGTAGTTTGAGGAGTTCATGTATTCACTATGTGCTAATGCTTTGGTCCGGTTCTCTATTAAAAGGAGGCCTTAATATCCCTTAGTTTCCACTAGGACCCCGCTGCCACGGGAGGGTAGAACAAAAGATGTCATGCAAGTTCTTTTCCATAAGCACGTATGACTATTTACGGAATACATGCATACATTACATTGATGAATTGGAGCTAGTTCTGTGTCACCCTATGTTATAGCTATTACATGAGGAATCACATTCGACATAATTATCCATCACTGATCCATTGCCTACGAGCTTTTCACATCTTGTGCTACGCTTATTTACTTTTCCGTTGCTATTGTTACAATCACTACAAAACCCAAAAATGTTACTTTTGTTACCGTTACCTTTATTATCATATTACTTTGCTACTAAATACTCTGCTGTAGATACTAAGTTATCCAGGTGTGGTTGAATTGACAACTCAACTGCTAATACTCAAGAATATTCTTTGGCGATCCCCTACACTTGTGGGTTATTAGTGACTAGTTTCAATTATGCCAGGATGAAGAAGCCCTGTCTATCTTCTCATCAGAAGGAGTAGTTGAAGGATGGTTACATTACTCCCCACAAGACCAAACTAACTTCAGCTCAGAAGGACTATCAAATCTCCATTTTCTTGCTGTGATGCGCAAGTACAATGTTGTTCTAGGATTCTTTCCGGTGAGTTCCATTTTTCTAAAAGTGTGCTCTACATGGACCATGTAGGTGCCTGTTTAAACTGTCAATTCATAGTACAGTTTGCTTTATACTAATCACTTTTTTTGTATTTGTGCAAACAGGGGTGCTCAACTTGATTTCAATGGGAACTGCACAAAATGTTCATGAATACATTGAATCATTCATTTCCACCACAAGAAAGGAGGTGCCGATAAGTTCAAGGTGTTGCAACATATAAGGGTGAAATCATACAAGCTACGCGTGAATTTGGTTGATTTTGGTGGAACTGCACAAAAAGAACAGCTGGTTTATTTAGCACGAGGTGCCATGTCAATGTCCGAACTCATGGCAAACCCTGCCCATTCCACAATCATAGGCATTTGATATTTAGGAATGGGACAACCTTGTCAAATTTTGCTCATTGATTTTAGCAAGACATGCGTTTGATATTTTCGAATGGGACGCCCTTTGCTGTCTGCAGCGTCGATCAATTTTTTCTTTATTCTTTAGTTGTGAAGTAAATATTGCCTCTGACATGTGAGTCGCTGAGATGCATAATCATCGATTGTTTTGAATGTTCTCTATGAATTGCCAGCCCTGTGTGTTTGATTGCAATGTACAGAAACTCTAAAAAGTTGCTCAAACTCTTTGTACTCCTTCTATTCCTTTTTACTTCGCACATTGTGAAAGTGCATACTTTTTTGTACAAGATTGGTCAAAGTAGAGATACTTTGACTGCAGACAAAACTTGTATGCATACTAGAAAGGACCAGAGGGAGTACATGTGAAACTGCTGCAAATGAGGTGATCACCCTGGGAATAATGCTAGTACGTATTGTTTTGCATGTTAATCCAATGCCAGTGATACAGGAATTCAAACTAATCGAAATAAATTCATTCATACACGGTCGGATTTCATATAAACATGCCGGATTTCATTACATTTCATACATTCTTCAACTAAAAAGGGGTGCGCTGGAGGTATAATTAATTAACCGAAGCTACCCACCTGTGTCCCGCTGAGCCGAACAGAAGCTTCAGTGACTTAACTGCAGGTGCAGTTGCGTAACTGACATGTGGCCTGCTGGGCCCACGTGTTAGTCAGCCAACTGCACCAGCAGTTAAGTAGAAGCAACGTTCATCTCCAGCACAGCTCTCCGACTCCACGTTGCCGCCAAGAAGCTAACTGGCTGTCAATGGTTAACCCGCCTAGCTTGGCTTCAACCGGAGGGTAGCAGCGGTGGCCTTGCTTGGACCCGAGCGGTGGCGACATACCGTGTTCTACTCTTCCTTGTTTTCTGTATGGCGCGGCCTCATTGGCAGCAGGGCGGGGCCTCGGTGGAGCAGGCGATGTCCTCTGTCTCGTTGCCGGCGGGCGGCGCCTCAGCGGAGCGGTGGAAATCCTCCCCCTCGTTGCCGGCAGGGTGGGGCCTTGGCTGAGCCGGCGATGTCCTCTTCCTCGTTGTTGGCGGGGCGGGGCCTCGACGGAGCCGGCGGTGTCCTTTACCTCGTTGTTGGCGCCGCGGGGCCTCGGCGGAGCAGGGCCTCATCGACGCCAGCGGAGCGGGCACTCGTCGGAGCTAGCATTGTCCTCTGCCTCGTCCTTGGTCTCGCCAAACAGTGCCTCGCCCGCTTCCTCGCCCTCTTTGTAGGCGGCCCCAACCTCCGCCACCCGCATGCGGTACCGCCAGCGCTCGAGGCGGCCCTCTCGGGCGGAGCGGTATGAGTCGAGCAGCGCCTCCTGCTCCGCCTGCTCCATGGTGATCTGCTCCTCCGCCTGCAGGTGCTCCTGGAGGAGATGGTGGTTGTAGGCGGCATCGCCCTGCGTCTCCCGGAACTGCTCCTCATGCATCTGCCTCACCGTGTCCATATATTAGGCACGGGCCTCGCCGATGGTCATGGTGCAATGCACCGGCGAGGATGGCACGGAGGAGGGGGTTGGCGCCGGATCATCGACTACCATGTTCTCCATTGGGACGTCGTCGTCCTCCGGCTGCCTGCCGGCCAGCCGGTCGGCAGCAATGGCTGCCATCTCCTTGTGGTCTATTGTCCGCCCGTCCCGAAGAGCGCTGGAGTGTGAGGAAGCCATGGTGGGTAGTAGTGTTGTGTACAGGAGAAAGGGAATGGATGCAGATGACTACGGCTATGGCCGGCGCAGCAGTTTATATAGCAATGGTGGGCGACGGAGGGACGGACGTGTGGCGCCGGAGTAGCCGCCTCGACAACCTTGTATCATTAATGTGGGCGGCAGATGGACGGACGAACGACACTTGTGTCGTTTGAAGGCGGAGCAATCGTCTGCACCGGGAAGCGGGGCGAGCGGCGCAAACTGTTTCGGGCGGAAAGCGCGCGCGGGCGAGGAGATGACTTTTCTTGGAGAGGATGACAATGGGGACCCACCAGGGCCATAGCCTCACATACACAAGTGCCTCCTTATTATATATATATATAACTATAATTTATTTTGCTTCCTCCTGGTTTCCTGACATCACGGTCCCACACCATTGTCAACCTATGTACTCCCTCCTTTCCGGTTTATAGGGCTTATCTCAAAATTTTAGTTTTTCCATTTTATAAGGCTCAATTTGGTTGTTTTCCATCACATGTTCAAATTCCAAGGTGCATTAAATCATTGCATGCAAGTATTAAGAGAAAATTGACCAAAGCATGTACTTTATGCATGCATGCATTGCAATTAATGCATTGATAAACATAATTTTTTGAGGATAGCAAGAGCATTAATTAGGTGCTTTTGCAAAACAACAAAAAATATTCCACCACTCGCCATCTACCTTGATTGGTGAGATTTTTGAATTGAGCACTATAAACCGGAAAGGAGGGAGTAGTCAATAAACGAGAGAATTGCATAAGAAGCGGCCGACAGCTGACCAAGCAGCTCGAGCAGTATTTGTGTTTTTGAGGTGTGAACACAGTAGAGTTTTTTTATGTTTAGCCCAGATATTAATTTTTCACCACTGAACAACAACAAAAACATCGCTGCAAGTATTAACTGGGTGGGCTGTGGCCCGTCTAGCCCAGGCCAGATATCCAGCCCAGATATTAATTTTTTTCAAGCTGAAAATGGTTAGCCCAGCTATACTTTTTTTAGGAATACCCAAGCAAGGTCAAGTTGTTATTCTCCGCCCCGCTGGGCTGCAAATCTTTCCTAGGAGGGATGCATTAGGCTTAACAAGAAAATGGGCTTTAAGAAATAATAAATGGGATATAATTATAAAAACTGGGCAGTAACTATAAAAAAATGCACCAAACACGTAATTACTTTATAAAATATTATTTTTGGATATTGAACATTTAATTTCATTATTTGTTGCGAGCGCAATGTTTCGTTGGATTTTTTACGTAATATAAATTTATATTGAAATTGTATTTAATCTGACCAGAAATTTCGGGATAAAAATATTTTGGATCCCATCAAAATGTGGGAAATTTTATTGAATTCTGTTTTGAACGGTTGGTTGAAATGGGTTGTACTTTTAACAAACTGTAAATGGGCTGTAGTAAATTCCATTAGAATTCAAAAATGGGATGCACATTCTTACAAATCTCAAATGGGCTATAAGTTCTCTGCCACACACCTCTGGCCTTACTAAGTTGACGCATCCCCTAAAAAAAGAGTTGACGCGTATGCAAGGCTTTGTCAACTTATAGTCAACACACGGTTCTAGCAGCAGTGGCCGTTGGATGTCCATCCAACGGATGCCGTGCTTTTTCTTCAATCTCGGATATTCTAGCTTCACCCGCCCAAAAAATGATTCCTCCCCCTGACATCTGGGGCGCACCGTTTTGGAAGCTGACCTGTGGGCCTACTAAGTTGATGTACCAAGGGCTTTGTTAACTTAATCAATATAAATGATTCTAGCTGCAGTGACCGTATGATGTCCATGCAACAGCCATCGTGCTTCTTCAACCTCTGGTCTTCATGCTCCAGCCGCCCAAAGCAGCGCCAGTCGTGCTGCCTGCTCCTGCCTCCCGTGGCCGGTTGTGCTGCCGCGGAGGCCTCACCGCCCCCACTACTCCCACCGCTGGCCAGGCCATCCCTCCACTCACCTACACCCCTTGTTATTCTACGACGACGGCAGCCTCACACCGCATCCGAACCAGTGAACCCTCGTACTCCTCTCCATGTGTGCATCCACTGCCGCGTCTTCCCCGGCTCTGCGTCGTCCCCTTCCTAGGCCTCGCCGTCGTCCATCGCCGTGGTGCTCTCGGCGCGACGTGGTCAATGTGGTCAAGGAACGACTTCCATCAGACGTGGACTGTACGTGGAGAGGCTGACAGCTGGGTCCACGGTCGCAGCAAGGAAGTACCTCCTTATTATGCGGAAAATAATGATTCCTCCACCTGACAGCTGGGACCCACCGGACGGGCCACTGTATTTCATGAAAAACACGTTTCACCCCTGGCTGTTGGGATCCACCAGCTACATCTTCGCACGCAAAGAAGTGCATCCGAAATAAAACAATTCGCCCCCCTAACTGCTGGGACCCACCAGCTACATCTTCACATGCAAGGAAGTGCCTAACAGTCGGCACCCACCTGGTCGAAGCGTACGTAGCGTTGTCATTCTGGTCGCAAACGTGTACGTACAAACTGGTGGATGTAGAGGCGCGCACGTGTCGTAGTAGAGGCGTACGTGTCGTAGTAGAGGCGCGCACGTAGCATGTACACATACGTACAACTGCCAGTGTGCAAGAAAAAAATACGACCACATATGTGCACATACTGGCGGGGTCTCGAACGCCTACTCGCGCATACGTACGGCCAGGGCTCGTTTGGATGGCTGGGTCGGAACGGAGAAACAACATCGTCGTTGTGTTCATGGGGATCCAACTAGCTGGGTCGAAATGGAATGCGTCGTCGTGTTCATCGGGAGGGCTTGGACGGAACAGGCGATGGAAACGAGGCCTGGCGTACCGCAGAACGGAGGAAACCGCCTTGTGTTTGACCGGCCACGTTTGAAACGGGATCATTTTCATCAGGAGGGGTCTGGCGTACGACAAAACGGAGGAAACAAACCTCCTACAGTCGAAACAGGGGTCCTGTTGATCGGGAGGGGTGTGGCATACCGCAAAACGGACGAAACGGACTTGTGTTGGAGCGCTACGGTCGAAACGGGGGTCCTATTCATCGGGAGGGGTGTGGCGTACCGCAAAACGGGACTCCACGGGATATTGTTCATCTCCACCGTCGACCTCCTCCAGCCTCCACGGGCTACTGTTCATCCACCATCGACCTCCTCCAGCCTCCACGGGCTCCTGTTCATCTAGCCTCCACCGCGCGCTACTCCACCGGCTACTGTTCAACCATCCCTCCACGGGCTACTGTTCAACCACCCCTCCACGGGCTACTGTTCATCCACCCCTACACCATCTATTGTTCATCCAGCCCTCCACGGGGTCGTCCTGTTCATCCAGCCCTCCACGGGGTCCTGTTCATCCAGCACCAACCGGCTCGATCGATCGGGGTCCTGTCATCCAGAGGCAACGCCACGGGGTCATGTTCA
>NC_041389.1:369175570-369197142 GCF_002162155.2 Triticum dicoccoides | reverse complement strand
CGGCTTCAGTTAGCAGCAGTAGCGAAGGAATCGGTCGATCGGGTTCAGTTATCAGCTGTCGATCGATCGCTCGGGTTCAGTAACGCATAGCCTGCAGTGCAATCGCTCGGGTTTAGTTAGAGCCCAACGCCTCACTCGGGTTCAGTTAGAGCCAACGCCTCACACACACGCGCATACGTGTACGAGAGAAACGCTCATCGCTCGGCCCCCGACCACCCACCGTAACCGGGAACTCCCCGAAATTTTCCTCGCCCTCGCTTCTACCACTCGGGTTCAGTTATGAGCCCAACGCCTCACTCAGGTTCAGTTAGAGCCAACGCCTCACACACACGCGCATATGTGTACGAGAGAAATGCTCATCACTCGGCCCCCGACCACCCATCGTAACCGGGAACTCCCCGAAATTTTCCTCGCCCTCGCTTCTACCACGGTTTTTTCCGTCATGGACGACCCAAAGAATGTCATCCAGCTGCATATACGGCCCGCCCAGGACGAAAAGCCCATTTTCTGTCATGATTTTTTGTCATAGAAGTAGGAGCCCACCACATCTATGATGATACCAGGTTTTGTCACAATTATCGTCATAGAAGTGTCATAAGTATGACAGAAAAAAATTTCAGTCGGCCCAAAATGTCACGGATGTGTCTTCTTTTGTAGTGTTTGGCTTGGTGGAAAGATGATTTGAGTGGAAAGCAACTTGGGGAAAGCTAGAGGTCAAGATTCTTGTGGTTGGATTGGAATGTCTTGGTCTCAACACATGACTAGGTGGTTCTCTTCTCAGAAAATGACTAGTGGAAGTGTGGGCACGTTCTGATGTCTTCCTCGCAAATTGAGAAGGGGGTGGATGGGTATATATAGCCTCCACGCTAAATCTAACCGTTACACACATTTGACCCAATTCGGTCAGGCCGAATAAAAAAACTCGGTGAGAACGATTCAGTTCAAAATGTGAACATTAGGAATCTCGGTGGGACTGATGAGATCAACTCGGTGGGACCAATGTGCTAGGTATAGGGCTAAACCTTATCTCAGTGAGACCGATCGCGTAAACTCGGTGAGACCGATTTCAGTGATGAGCAAACAGAGACTTGGTCAAGCAAACTCTGGTGGGATTGCTCGCTCCTTTCGACGAGACCGAAACGTTGCGAAAGGGAAACAGAGAGTTTGCAATGCGAACTCGGTGGGACCAATCGCTCATTTCGGTGAGACCGAAATTTTACGAAGGAAAACATAGAGTTTGCAAAGCCATCTCGGTGAGACCGAGAGCGGTATCGGTGAGACCGAATTGACTAGGGTGTCTGGTTGTGGTTATGTCAACTGAACTCAGTGGCGCCGGATAGATCAAATCGGTGGGGCCGAGTTTGACTTGAGGTTTTGGACATATGTGGAAATGGGAAAGTGGTTGAGGGTTTTGGACCAATATCACTAAGCACTTTGAGCAAGTAGACCATTAAGCAACACCTCAACCCCTTTTAATAATATTGGCTTTTCTATGGACTCAGTGTGATCTTGGACCACTAAAATGAAAATGAAGAGTCTTGAGCCTTTGCCAATCTTTGTCCTTATCATTTTGAGGGGTCCACATCTCTAGTCCATTCCATGCCAATCATTGAACTTTCTGAAATATTTAACTTGAATGGATATTAGTTAAATGAGCTATATGTTGTTATGAATTACCAAAACCACCCGGGGATTAGTTGCACTTTCAGATGTAGGCAGGAGTCGGTCTACTTGTCATAGACATAATGCATATATACATGATCATTGCCATGAATAACATCATAACTATGCTCTTTTATATCAATTGCCCAACAGTAATTTGTCTACCCATTATATGCTATTTATTGAGGGAGAAGCCTCTAGTGAAAACTATGGCCCCTGGGTCTCCTTTTTTAATATTACAAAAACCAAAAATAGAAATTTATTATCTTTTATTTTACTTTGCAATTTATATATCTACCACTACCAGATTTGATCCTTGCAAATAACGAGTTCAAGGAGATTGACAACCCTCTTGCTCGTGTTGGGTGCAAGTATTTGCTCTTTTGTGTGCAGGTACTGTTCACTAGGATTTGCGTGGTTCTCCTATTGGCTCGATAACCTTGGTTCTCATTGAGGGAAATACTTATCCGCTACTATATGGCTTCACACTTCCTCTTCGGGGAAAATCCCAACGCAGCTCACAAGTAGCACCGCCCGACTTGACCACACCGCAGGAGGATGCCTCGGCAGGATCACCGGCGCATGCCGCCTGACCCCGCTAGTTTTGTGGTCGCCTCCATCCTGCCTCGCTGGCCACCGACGAGCTCTCTCTGTCTCCTCTCTTCCCCCTCTCTGTCCCCTCCTCTCTTCCCTTCTCTCTATCTCCTCTGTCTCATAGTCGTCGGCTGCTGTTTGTTAGATGGATTGATGGATATTGCATATATAGATGAATGGATAAACTGAATTTGCTACTCCTAGAAGTTTTGCTATTTGTGAATGGGCTTGTAGCTAATGGGAATGGTGAATTTGCTAGTATATCTCAATTTTTTGCCATTGTGAATGGTGAATGCTGATAAGTATGTCTCAGTTTTTTTGCTTCTATCAATGGTGGATGGTGCTAGATGATATTTGTATATTTTTCATTCTCAAGTTTGAAACAACCAAGCATTAGAATTCAACAAGCAATTTCGATCCAGGGACATTCTAGACATTTCAACACATAACTTACCCAACAATCTCAGATTACAGTCTAGAAAAGAACTCGACGGCTGATTCTGTGGGAAGTTTCCTGGAATCAAATTTTGGAGAATCAAAAGCTGAAAAGAACTAGGCCTATATCTTGCTCACTATGAGATGTAACACCCTCTCGCCTCTGTGCTTGGATGTGTGCTTGCCTTAGCGGGGCGGTCCAATATATCGGTTTGGCAAGGTTCTATATATCGGTACAAACCGGTTTTTAGAACTTTTCGTGCAAATTTTAATTTGTATGTTTTTCTATGTTTTTCTTTAACGGTTCTTTGTTTTATTTTGGTTTCTATGTGTTTTCCCTATTGGTGTTTTACAGTTTTCCTTATGTTTTCTTTTAGGTTTTTACTATTTATTTTTCAAATACATATCGACTTTATTCAATAAACAGTAAAGTTTCTTCATATACATGTTCAACATTTTTCAGATACACGTTAAACCTTTTTAAAAATACATGTTGAAATTTGACAAATGTACATTGAATGTTTATTAAATACACGCTGAACATTTTCTGAAACACACATTTAACAATTTTCATTCAAATGCTAATCTCCTTTATTTGGAGCCTCCTCGTGTGTCATGGGTTGTGGGAGTGCCTATGGGCCCCACTTGCAAGGGGGTGTCGTTGGTAGAGAGCAACACACATATATATAGTCGTAATACGCCGATCATTTTTTTGGGTTTTGAGAATGTTCTAGAAGGTGTTTCCTGTTTTTTTTATTTTCTATGTTTTCTCAACCTAGTTTCCCCCTTTTTCTGTTTTTCTTTATTTTCACATATTAATTCATGAGCATTTATGATCTTGAAGATTTTTTGAAATTAATGAACATTTTTAAATTCATCAATTTATTTAAAGTTCACGAAAAAATTTAAAGTCTATGAATATTTTTAATTTGTGAACCTTTTTTAAATTCGAGAATATTTTTAAAATTCACAAAAATTTTATTGTTCTTAATTCTTGACATTTAAAAAAATCATGAACATCTTTTTATTTAATGAGTCTTTTTCAAATAAATAAACGATAGTCGGTTTTCCTGAGCTAGAACCTGGAGCGAGTAGAAAAAAAACATAAGCGAGCGAGTGGAGCGAGAAGCCGAACTGAGCGAGCGAGAGCTTCATGGGCCAGCCCATATGAGAGCGTTATAGCAACAATTTCGTCGTTTCAGCATGGAATACAAGCTCCTACGGGGCTTCCACAACCAATACTGGCTGACACCATGAACGGAATGTGCAAGAACATCACAACCATGCACCAAACAACTTCACTCTCTTATTAAAATAATTACCGTCTTCAACAACAACCCAGCAGAATATATGAAAAAAAACACCGCCTAAACATAATTGAAATCCGAACCAACGCAGGTAAAACCAGAATGAAACAAGACCGCAATAACAAGCCAGAGAAAAAAGAAATTAATCCCACGAGTGAAAAATGATGTGACAGAGCTTGCGTTAGCGTCTAGTGGGACAGTAGTCCCCGACCAAAACTAGCGAACCTAATGATTTATCCACCGTAGCTCTTTTTTCTGTTCTTTTAGGAACACCAAAGAGCTTTACGTGTTGATTCATTAGGAACGTGAGGAAAATACATAGTTTTTTTGGAGGTACATGGAGCAACGCGCATACCCAACCCACCAAACCACCTAGTTGCACCCCTGTCCACCTCTCTTCTTCTGTTTCCACACGAGGATCCAGAACCTCCATTCTACCATGATGCGAGATACGACCTCCGTTTCCACGGAACGCGCGTTCTCGAGTGTGCGGTTGTTACGCTCCTTCCAAAGGTACAACAGAACCTGATTGATCAGTGCATCTAGGCTTTTGTGCTGTTTCCCGGGTGTGGCATCGTGTACCCCTTGCCACGAGGTAATATGTAGGTGAGTAACGTTGAGCACACAAACTACACACCAAGCAACCCAGTGAGCAGTACATCGGACAATCAAGGAAGGAATAGATGTTGAGTGGTTCCTCCGATGAAAACAAAAGTTGCATCCCGTGTCCCCCGCCACTCATGTTTAGTCAAATATTTTTATTCATCTAGCGGTATTTTTGCATCGGCCTTTTCACTCAGGGGTTTAGCTAGGCTGTGTTTCATTGCAAGAATCAAGCCGATATAACAGAATGGCTCCATCGTGGTGTTAAATTGGAGGATGAAATCTTCCTAGATTTTGTTTGACCGAGGGGAAGAGAACGGAATATGACCAGAAAACAAGTGAGGAATCGATTACTTGGACAGGTTACAGGGGCTGGGCATGAACAAAACGTGAGATGATCCACAATTCTAAAACGCCATTCAATCTGAAGGACCCTGCTACCGCGCGACCCACGCTGCGTCAGCCATCAATCATCATCTCGTGGCCCAGCTTGATGCATGTTGCACGATGCCGTGCGACTGGGAGCCTGTCACGGGCTGTGGCCGACACGCGGACGTTGGCGCCCGATGCTTTCCGATTCTGATTGGTTCCCCCAACCAAATACTACTCCCTCGTGCACGCATAGGTCACCATTTTGCCTCCCGAGGAAGAACACGGCGACAACTCGTACTCCAAGCGGAAATAGATCCAATTTCTAATGTCGTTAAGTTTTCTAAGATAACCAATCTCACAGTATACGAAAATGACTTTGCACTGGTGCGGACTTGCCACGATGGTGCGCACAGTTTAGTTGTTGACGAGCTACACGCCTACGCCCACCTACCCACGGCCACGAAGCGCAGAACGGTTCCTCTCTCTCTTCAGCTTTGCTGCTGGCAGCGTCGCATTCACGAGTACAGATGACCTCACCGCGTAGGCGCGTACGTATCATCTACTGTACACACAGTTTTCCTAGTGACATTGATGTATGCGTCGCGGAGGATCATCTGCGTATAGTGCGGGAAAGCTACGGGCTGCAGGAAGCCCGCGCGCAAGGTCACAATCGCAAACTCCGTGTAGGGAAGCGTAATTTGCGCACGATCGAACCCGCAGAGGACAAACAAAGGAGGGGGAGAGGCTCTCGCGGGGGAGATTCTGCTGCATCCGGCATGGGCATGGCTGGCAACAGGAACAGAAGCTCGTACATTTTTCTTTTACAAGGAGGATCAACACGCGGTCAATGAATATAACTAAAATGATTGATTATTCAATAATGTTAGGTGTAACCTAGCATCGATATCGAATGAATCAACTTACAAGAAATACAAAATAAACTCGAGGCCATCCACAAAACGATATGATATGTATCACGCCAATATCTCTACAAATCTATCACCAACCCTATGTCATGCATTTGAGAATGTTGCCACTCCTAGTCTGTCACGCCTAATATGCGACCTTATCCAAAAGGAACTCGAAAGTCCCATCAAAGATAGACCCGCATATTGAAACGCTTTTGCAAGGTGGATATCATTACATCAACATTACATAATAGATGGGGATACATACATAAGGCATACAATGCCACATGAATACAACATCACAATACATAAGAGCATCATCCGACTACGGACGAAACACAAACAGAAACTCAAACGACATCCACCCTGCTAGCCCAGGCTGCCGTCCTGGAACCTATCCCCTGATCGAAGAAGAAGCAGAAGAAGAACTCAACGCAATTAAGCATCGCTCTCGCGTCATGATCATCACATAACCTGTACCTGCAACTGTTGTTGTAGTAATCTGTGAGCCATGAGGACTCAGCAATCCCATTACCATGGGTATCAAGACTAGCAAAGCTTAAAGGGAAGGAAGGGTTAAGTGGTGAGGCTGCAGCAGCGACTAAGCATATATGGTGGCTAACATACGCAAATAAGAGTGAGAAGAGAGCAAGCAGAACGGTCGTCAACTAGTAATGATCAAGAAGTGATCCTGAACTCCTACTTATGTCAATCATAACCCAGAAACCGTGTTCACTTCCCGGACTCCGCCGAAAAGAGACCATCACGGCTACACACGCGGTTGATGCGTTTTAATTCGGATCTGGTGTCAAGTTATCTACAACCGGACATTAACAAATTCCCATCTGCCTATAACCGCAGGCACGGCTTTCGAAAGATTATACCCTGCAGGGGTGTCCCAACTTAGCCCATGACAAGCTCTCGCGATCAACGAAGGAATAGACCTTCTCACAGGAAGACCCGATCAGACTCGGAATCCCGGTTTACAAGACATTTCGACAATGGTAAAACAAGACCAGCAAAGCCGCCCGATGCGCCGACAATCCCGATAGGAGCTGCACATATCTCGTTCTCAGGGCAACACCGGATAAGTCAAGCTACGAGTAAAACCAGCCCTCGAGTTGCCACGAGGTGGCCCCGCAGGCTGCTCATTTCGGACCAACACTTAGACAAGCACTGACCCGGGGGGGCTAAAATAAAGATGACCCTCGAGAGATCGACTCCCAAGGGTAAAGGTAGGTGGTGGTGAGGCAAATGGTAAAACCAAGGTTGGGCCTTGCTGGAGGAGTTTTATTCAAGGCGAACTGTCGAGGGGGTCCCATAAATCACCCGACCGCGTAAGGAACGCAAAATCCGGGAACATAACACCGGTATGACGGAAACTAGGGCGGCAAGAGTGGAACAAAACACTAGGCAAAAGGCCGAGTCTTCCACCCTTTACCAAGTATATAGATGCATTAATAATATAAGAGATATTGTGATATCCCAACCAAAATCCTGTCCACCATGGAGCAATCTTCAACTTCACCTGCAACTAGCAACGCTATAAGATGGCTGAGCAAAGCGGTAATATAGCTAAACAACGGTTTGCATAGGAAAGGTATCAAAGGTTAGAGGCTGACATGGCAATTTGGGATGGCTTGATAAACAGATAATAGGTAGCGCAGCATAGCGATAGAACGAAGCAACTAGCATAGCAATGATAGTAGTGAGATCCAGGGTAGCTTTCATCTTGCCTGAAATCCCGCTAGGAAGAAGAACGAGTCCATGAAGAAGACGAACGGACGTAGTCGAACGAGTCCTCACAATCGCGACATTACCGGAACTAAGAAGCAACACCGGAAAGAAGCAAACAACATGGTAAACCCAGAAGCATAAACATGGCATGATGCACAAACAAATATGATGCATGTCCGGTTTAATGAGGCATGGCATGGCAAAGTGCACAAACAATACTACAGATTAAGTGGAGCTCAATATGCAACGAGTTGCATATTGAAGAGACACCACATGCAAGTATTTAGTTCTCTCTCGTTTTGTACCCAACAATATTAAATGTTATTAAACATGTCAAGGGGTGAAGCACATGAAAAACTACCTATCTAGACAAGTTTAAATGAGGCCAGAATAATAAACAACAAGTCCGGAAAATCCTCATGTGCATAAAATGAATTTGTTACTGTTCTGTCCTAAACCATATTTTAAGTTTGTTAAATAGCAAAATAAAGTACATCAAGTTAATCTATGCATTTTTCTACCCCATTTACATATGAAGTTTATTAAAATCCGAGCTACGGTTATTTAGTTATGAAATAAAACATTTTAGCATGGCATAATGCAAAATAAACACTAACAGCATGTTAAACACTTATAACATAGATGAAAGTGGCATATTATTAATCTACACAAAATTCTAAGCAATTTACATGTATAGTTTGTTTAATTTGGATGCATGCCTATTTAGTTATTAACAATTCAAAACAGGGGCATTTTCTGTAAATAAGAATGCATTGGAAAAATTCTAAAATACACAGGCTGGTAAAAAAATATGCACGGGCCCAAAGCAGCACTGTGCAGCGGCCCAGATGAGGATTCGGCCCATGTGGTTGTGGTGTGTGCAAAAGAAATAAAGGAACAGAGCAAAAGAGAGGAGTAGAGCGCTGACCATTGCGATGCTGCTACTTGTTGATGCAAAACAAGGGCGTGCTTAATTTGAACCGAATCAAAGGCCATGACCTCTTCCTCGTGGATCACAGAGGAACTGGGTGACAACGCCGGCGAGCAAGACGGAGACCATCGCGACCACAGGCCGACGGCAGGGCTGCAGAAATAGGTGAGTGTGTGTGGAGTGATGGGCGCGTGCGGAGGTGGTGAAGCGCTTCGAGAACAAGCTCGAGCAGAAACTCGTCTCGGCCGCGGCAGGGAGGCATGGCGCGGCTCTGGCTGTGTTGGGTGGTGCGAAGGTGCGGGCGTGATGCGCGAGCGTGGGACATGACCTGCGGGTGCTATGGGGTGTGGACCAGCGAGGCGAGCAGCGGCATGAGCATCAAAGCAATTGGTCGCGAGCACACGCAAGAAGCAGAGAAGGACAAGGCGGGCGCGCAGAACAGCGGGCGAGCTCGTCGGAGGAACTCCGGCGACCAAAACTCGCACAGGAGGGCACCAAAATATGCTGCGCTACGAGGCGATCGTAAAGGTGCTATGGGTGCATCGAAACACGAACAGAAACCTCGCCGGCGATGAGGTCCCGCAGTGGTGGAGGTAGAGCAAACCAACGACGGAAATCGAAACCCTTATGTCCTACGCATCGGCGTGATTGCAGCGGAAGCAAGAACGCAAGCAGGGGTCACCGGAACTAAGCCGGCGACTATGCCGTGGCGGAGAAGCTCTCGGGTCCGAGAGGACATGGCCGAAACAGGGCACAAACGAGAGGAGGACCATGCGTGGGAGGTGATCGTGCTCACATAGGGTTGGTTGGTGGAGTAGATCGAGCTCGGGGATGACCGACGGCGATGAGCTCCTGCCGTAGAGGAAGAAGACGAAGGGGACGACGCTGATCAAGGCGATGGTGCTCGGTCCCTGAAGAAGACGAAGCAGTGAAGGGAGAGGATGCAGGCGTCGCGGCCTTGACATCCCGCGGCGATGCAGAGGACGTCGGGGATGAAGAGGAACTTGGCGAAACTCCCGGGCACCTTGGCTGCGGCTGGACTTGACCGAGAGCGCGCCGGCGAGCAAGACGACGCTCTCTGTTTTGCTTGGGTGCTCACGAGGAAGGAGAAGGAGGGTAGGGGAGAGACCCCTAGGTGGCGGCAGCAATGAGGAAACCCTAAGGTGGGTGCGGACGCCGAGGGGGTTATATAGGGAAGGGGGCAGACGGTACGACCTCGGCGTCCGTGAAACTCACGGCAACGGCGCGAGCGCTCTGTCTCTGGAGGAGGACGACGACGTTAGGAAGGGAGCAGGTGGCCGTGAGGGAGAGGGAGTTGGGCCGGCCCAGCCGGGCTGCGGGAGATGTTGGGCTACGCTGCAGCTGCGCTGGGCTGCCCACTGCTGCTTTTCTTTTCTCTTTTCTTCAGACAGAAAAGAAGGCAGAAAAGCACAGGAATAATGGAGAGGGTGGAGAGAGATATGAGAATATCCCTGGAGTCCAGAATTTGTGCAGAATTTTAATAAATTGACTTGGCAATTTTTATAGGTAGAAAAATAATCCAAGTTCGAATTAAATTCAAACTTGAGCCATTTTTGAACGCAACCAAAACAACTCCAAAGGGTCTGAAATTTGGAAGATAGTGTGTAGGCATGGTGCATGATTTATTGGCAAAGATTGAACATTATTGGAGGCAGGAAAATGTCACTCGAGTAAATGTCTAAAATTGGAAAGAAAGGAAGATGGAGATGGGGTTTGCTTGGAGATGGATTAACTTGAAGGGTGAAGATGCCAACAGCAATGAATATGAAGAGAAAGGGATCACACCAACATACACAATTAAAATGCACATGCGACAACAAGCAAGATGATCATGGCAACAACAAGGATGGCATAATGTAATATAACCAATGATGGACAATGCAAGAAGGGAAAATACGACAAAGACACTCATCATGATCATGGCAACAAACAATTGAACACACAACATCAACAATATAATTGGAAGGAACTAGAGCATCGGTCTTGGGGCGTTACATAGTCAAAGCCTTCGGAAGGAAACATAGTGCATGCGCCGATGTTGGCGAGTCCAACCAATCGTTGCACTTTGGATTTTCATCTCCGCACCTGAGCTTCGATCCAATACTGACTAAGTCATGTACATGTGGGCGTCGCCATCTCCACCCGAGACTGCCGCCCCAAATTTCACCGTTCTCCCACGAGGGGGAAGCAGGGGCCTCACAGCCAGCCTCATCAATGTTGTGTGGCTTTGTCATCGACCACCTTTGGCGGTGGCGAGAGAGGGGAGAAGGGAGGAAGGTGTTGCGTTAAGCCATCCTTTAATAGAGCAGCACTTAGGAAGCCTACATAATGCAACTCATCCGCAAATATCAATTGGTGTGTTTAACGGAGACGTTGAGAAAATAGCAGGGGTTGTACATTGTTAGGGCATGTATCTCTCTAAGTGGTTTTGGTGATTGATGACAATGCATTTGCGGACTAGTTGTGTGCATTGAGTATCCAGAGATTCATTCATTGGCACGAAACGATTCATTCCACTCGGAGCTCAAAGTGAAGACGGTGTAGTCTCTTTCGGTTCGGTTTTGGTGGACTTGAGTCGTAGGACACACTGTACTATCAAGAGGGGGTGCGCATCGGAAAGGCTAGAGTGGAATCAACACGTACACTTCATTTTTGCACCCCCAGCTCTTTCCCTCTTCTTGGAGTTTATCGTTATCTCGGAACTGGGGCTAGTGAGGAGCCAGCGGTAGTACGACTTATGTCCCTCAAGCGGTAGTACCGCTGTTTCATAGCGGTAGTACCACTCGTGACCATAAGCGGCAGTACTGCTCTTGTTTTGTGCTGGTACCGCCTCGATTCGAGGGCGTTGCCTCTCATGTCGGGTTGGGCGGTAGTAGGAGCGGCAGTAGGCGCGATAGTACCGCCCTACCTCTATTACTAGTATCGCTCAGGGGCCTCCTCCTCCTTGCCCCTTCTTTCCACCCTCTGTGCAAAGCTCCAGCGCTACTATCGTGGGGCCTAGCGGTAGTCCCGCTGCCAGGTGCGGTAGTACCGCTCCCTTGAGCGGAGTACCGCCGTCTGCGGGCTGAGATGTGGGATAACGGTTGGATTGGTCTCCCCACAATAAAAGGGGGTCTTCCTCCTCAAGAAGACCTACCTCTTTTCCCCCAAGCTCCATTGTTGCTCCAAAGCTCATTTTCGCCCGATCTCTCTCCCTAGACAATCAAACTTGTTGATTTTCTAGGGATTGGTTGAGAAGGCCCGGATCTACACTTCCAACAAGAGAAATTTTATTCCCCCACTAATCCATTGCGGATCTTGTTACTCTTGGGTGTTTGAGCACCCTAAATGGTTGAGGTCACCTCGGAGCCACATTCCATTGTGGTGAAGCTCCGTGGTATCGTTGGGAGCCTCCAATCAAGTTGTGGAGATTGCCCCAACCTTGTTTGTAAAGGTTCGGTCTCTGCCTTCAAGGGCACCACTAGTGGAATCATGACATCTCGCATTGTGTGAGGGCGTGAGGATAATACGGTAGCCCTAGTGGCTTCTTGGGGAGCATTGTGCCTCCACACCGCTCCAACGGAGATGTACTTCCCCCAAAAGAGAAGGAACTTCGGTAACACATCCTCGTCTCCACTGGCTCCACTTGCGGTTATCTCTTCCCTTTACTTTGTGCAAGCTATTATTGTGTTGTATCTTTTGCTTGCACCTGTTGTCGTCGTTGTTGTTGTTAGTATCATATAGGTTGCTCACCTAGTTGCACATCTAGACAACCTATTTGTTGCTAAACCTAATTTGTTAAGGAAAGCTAAATATTGGTAGTTGCCTATTCACCCCCCCTCTAGTCAACCATATCGATCCTTTAAATTGGTATCAGAGCCTCGTCTCTTTATTAAGGGTTTCACCACCCGAAGAGTATGGTTGACACCGAGGAGGTTGTACTCGAGGTCGGGGAGTTGACTTCTATCACTTGAGACGACTTAAATGAAGCGGTGGCTTCACTTAAGACGTCTAAGATGGCTGAAGTCAAGTCCATGCTTAAAGAATTACTTGAGGGGATGAAATCCACTCCCTATCCCGTGCTTGTGGTTAATCCCACGGCATTGGAGTCGGAGGCCAATTCCGCCAAGGAAGGGGCTAAAAGTACTCATGTTCCTTCCCCTCATGACAAGAATGGGACGGGAACCTTTGCCTCGGTTCCCCCTCCCCGGTCTATGGAGGACTGGTCCCCACAGCTCGCATTAATATTCATGGTCCTCCTCCCAAGCTTGTTAAGGGTGATTTTGCTAATTGGATCTTTCGCATTAAGCCTCAGTTGAATCATTGCTCAACTAACCTTTGGAGAATCATTGAGCAAGGTTCTACCTGCATGATCCAAGCAATTTCACCCCAAGAGAAGAAGTGGACAATCAATACAATCACTCCGCGTTGTTCATTCTTCAAGAAGCGGTCCCTCTTGAAGATCTATTGCACCTACGACCTTTCACTCGTGCAAAGGGTTGTCGGGAGCACATTGTTTCTATGTACAAGGGGAGCTCAAGCATCCAACAGTCCAGCTTTGAAGTAGTCCTTGATGAGCCGATGAATTTGTGATGCTTGAAGATGAGGATCGACGTGATCTTTACCGGAGGGTGACAACTCTTGCAGTTGCTCTCCAAGACCATGGAAGCAAGGATACAGATGACACTTGGATCAAGCGCAAGTTCCTTAAGGCCATCATGCCATTAAACAAGGTCATGTCTTCCGTGATTCGTCAAAGGCCGGACTTTCACACCTTAACCTCAAGTCAAGTGTTGGATGAGTTTATTGCCATGAACATCATGAACAAGACCACCGACAATGCTCCTGCTCATGTCCGTTCAAAGAAGAGCACTCCCACCCTTGCTTTGAACGCCAAGGCCATTTCGGAACAAGAAGAGGAGTGTGGCCCCGAGGACACCAAATATGCTTACCATGAGCACATGGCTCTTGCGTCAAGGCAATTTTGGAGCAACAAGAGGAACTCAAGGCCCAAATTCAACAAGAACAACTCAAGTGGGTCAAGAACAAGCAACGTGTAAGAACTTGCTACAATTGTGGCAATGTGAGTCACTTTGTAGTGGATTGCCCTTACGAGAAGAGGGAAGACAATGGTGGCAAACCCATTCGTAAAGATAAAGCCAAGTCCTTCCCTAGAAAGAACAACTTCACCAAGAAGACACCTCCAAAAGGCTTGGTGGCACATGAAGAGTACCCCTCCGATGATGAGGAGGAAGATACAAGTGGAGAAGGAATGGCAACGGCAACCATTGTCATTGCTACATCTTCTCCCTCCAAGGTGTCTCTCTTCGGCGCCCCAACGAAAACACCATTGCCAAATGACTCATAGCCAAAGGTATCTGCTACTTCTTGAGCTTGCGTTGGTTTTTACCTTGAAGAGGAAAGGGTGATGCAGCAAATTAGAGATAAGTTCCCGCAGTTTGAGAACCAAGGTATCAATCCAGTAGGAGACAACACACAAATCACCGAATACCTGCACAAACAATCAAACAAACTTGCACCCAACGCGATAAAGGGGTTGTCAATACCTTCATGGTTACTTGCAAAAGTGAGATCTGATAGAGATAGATAAACGATAAAGTAAATATTTTTGGTACTTTTGGTTTATAGATCGGAAAGTATAAGATTGCGAGAATAGTAGATCGGAAACTAAGATTGTACATCAGAAACTTGTATGACGGAAAATAGACCTGGGGCCATAGGTTTCACTAGAGGCTTCTCTCAAGATAGAAAATAATATGGTGGGTGAACAAATTACTGCCCAACAATTCATAAAAAGCACAAAGTTATGACGATATCTAAGGCAATGATCATGAATATAGGCATCACGTCCGTGTCAAGTAGACCGAAATGATTCTGCATCTACTACTATTACTCTACACATCGACCGCGATCCAGCATGCATCTAGAGTATTAAGTTCATAAAGAATGGAGTAATGCATCAAGTAAGATGACATGATGTAGAGGAATTAACTCAAGCAATATGATGAAAACCCCATCTTTTTATCCTTGATGGCAACAATACAATACATGCCTTGCTGCCCCTACTGTCACTGGGAAAGGACACTTCAAGGTTGAACCCAAAGCTAATCACTTCTCCCATTGCAACAAAAACCAATCTAGTTGGCCAAATCAAACCGATAGTTCGAAGAGAATTACAAAGATATCAAATCATGCATATAATAATTCAGAGAAGATTCAAATAATATTCATTGATAAGCTGATCATAAATCCACAATTCATCGGATCTGGGCAAACACACTGCAAAAAAAGTATTACATTGAATAAATCTCCAAGAACATCAATGAGAACATGGTATTGAGAATCAAAGAGAGAGAAGAAGCCATCTAGCTACTAGCTATGGACCCGTAGAGGGGGATGCGTCGCCGTCGTCATCATCAACCATCCTCCATCACCAATTTCATGATGCTCACCGCCGTGCATGAGTAATTCCATCATAGGCTTGATGGACGGTGATGGGTTGGATGAGATTTACCATGTAATCAAGTTAGTTTTGTTAGGGTTTGATCCCTAGTATCCACTATGTTCTCAGATTGATGTTGCTATGACTTTGCTATGCTTAATGCTTTTCACTAGGGCCCGAGTGCCATGATTTCAGATCTGAACCTAATATGTTTTCATGAATATATGTGAGTTCTTGATCCTATCTTGCAAGTCTATAGTCACCTATTATGTGTTATGATCCGACAACCCCGAAGTGTTAATAATCGGGATACTTCTCGGTGATGACCATAGTTTGAGGAGTTCATGTATTCACTATGTGCTAATGCTTTGTTCCAGTTCTCTATTAAAAGGAGGCCTTAATATCCCTTAGTTTCCACTAGGACCCTCTGCCACGGGAGCGTAGGAAAAAAGATGTCATGCAAGTTCTTTTCCATAAGCACATATGACTATATTCGGAATACATGCCTACATTACATTGATGAACTGGAGCTAGTTCCGTGTCACCCTATGTTATAGCTATTACACGAGGAATCGCATCCGATATAATTATCCATCACTGATCCAATGCCTACGAGCTTTTCATATATTGTGCTTTGCTTATTTACTTTTTCGTTGCTACTATTACAACTACTACAGAACTGCTATCTTTACTTTTGCCACTGTTACCTTTACTATCATACTACTTTGCTACTAAATACTTTGTTGCAGATACTAAGTTATCTAGGTGTGGTTGAATTGACAACTCAACTGCTAATACTTAAGAATATTCTTTAGCTCCCCTTGTGTCGAATTAATAAATTTGGGTTGAATACTCTACCCTCAAAAGCTGTTGCGATCCGCTACACTTGTGGGTTATCAAGACTAATTTCTGGCGCCGTTGCCGGGTAGCATAGCTCTATTCTTTGAGTCACTTGGGATTTATATCTGTCGATCACTATGAGGAACTTGAAAGACGAAAGAACTTAGACTTTTCCCTCAACTACGAGGGGAGGTAAGGAACTGCCATCTAGCTCTCCACTAGATTCTCCTTCTGTTTTGAGTAAGCTTGCGGCACCTAAACCTGCTATTGCTATGAATTCTGATATGTCGCATGTTATTGATGATGGCACTTCTGCTATGCATGATACTTATGATGAAACTACTTCTGTGTGAGATACTACTTTGCCATTAGGTGAATTTCTTGATGAACAACTTGCTAGGGTTAGAGAGAATGAAATTATTGAAGATGCTATTATTGATGATAGTGATGATGAAAGTTCTCCCCCTGATTATGAATTACCTGTTGTTCCTGAGGGTTATGTTATGGATGAGGAAGTTGCTAGAGCTATTTTTGCTTGCAAAGATAGATATGATCTTAAGAAGTTATTAGCTAAATGGAAGCCGCAATCCCTTAATGCTAGAATGAAACCTGACCCCGCTTTTGCTACTTCACCTATCTGTGTTACTGATAAGGATTATGAATTCTCTGTTGATCCTGAAATAATTACTTTGGTTGAATCTGATCCTTTTTATGGCCTTGAATCTGAAACTGTTGTGGCACATCTTACCAAGTTAAATGATATAGCCACCCTGTTTACTAATGATGAGAAGTCTCGCTATTATTATATCCTTAAGATATTCCCGTTCTCATTAAAGGGTGATGCTTAGACTTGGTTTAATTCTCTTGATTCTGGTTGTGTGCGTAGTCCCCAGGATATGATTTATTACTTCTCTGCTAAATATTTCCCTGCTCATAAGAAACAAGTTGCCTTGCGGGAAATATATAATTTTGTGCAAATCAAAGAAGAGAGTCTCCCACAAGCTTGGGGGAGGCTTCTCCGGTCACTTAATGCTTTGCCTGATCATCCTCTGAAGAAAAATGAAATACTTGATATCTTTTATAGTGGACTAACCGATGCCTCCAAGGACTACTTGGATAGTTGTGTTGGTTGTGTTTTCAGTGAAAGAACACTCAACCAAGCTGAATTACTATTGAATAATATGTTGACTAATGAAAATAATTGGACTCTTCCTGAGGCAATTCCTGAGCCAATTGAGCCAACTCCTCAGCCTATACCTAAACCAACTCCGAAGAAGAGGGCAGTTCTATTTCTCAGTCCTGAAGACATGCCAGAGGCAAAGAAATGATTGAAAGAAAAAGGTATTAAAGCTGAAGATGTTAAGAATTTACCTCCTATTGAAGAAATACATGGTCTTAATATACCGCCTGTCGAAGAAACACATTGTCTTGATAACCTAGCAATAACAATGATGTAGAGATTGAACCTGTTGTTGATCTTGATAACCCACAATCAAAGAATCAACGTTATGATAAGAGAGATTTTGTTGCTAGGAAGCACGGTAGAGAAAGAGAACCATGGGTTCAGAAACCCATGCCCTTTCCTCCTAAACCATCCAAGACAAATGATGATGAGGATTTTGAGCGCTTTGCTGAAATGATTAGACCTATCTTCTTACGTACGCGCTTAACTGATATGCTTAAGTTAAATCCTTATGCTAAGTATATGAAGGATATCATTACAAATAAAGAAAGATACCGGAAGCTGAAATTTCCACCATGCTTGCTAATTACACTTTTAAGGGTGGAATACCAAAGAAACTTGGAGACCCAGGGGTACCAACTATACCATGCTCCATTAAAAGAAATTATGTTAAAACTGCTTTATGTGATCTTGGAGTTGGTGTTAGTGTTATGCCTCTCTCTTTATATCGTAGACTTGAATTGAATTAGTTGACACCTACTGAAATATCTTTGCAAATGGCTGATAAATCAATTGCCATACCTCTCGGTATTTGTGAGGATGTGCCTGTTGTGGTTGCAAATGTCACTATCTTAACGGACTTTGTTATTCTTGATATACTCGAGGACGATAGTATGTCGATTATCCTTGGTAGAACCTTTTTGAATACTGCAGGGGCTGTTATTGATTGCAACAATGGCAATGTCACTTTTCATGTTAATGGTAATGAGCATACGGTACACTTTCTGAGGAAACAATCTCAAGTTCATAGCATCAATTCTATTGGAAAAGTTCCAACTATCATTATTGGAGGTTTTGAATTTCCTCTTCCTACTGTCAAGAAAAAGTATGATATTCTTATTTTTGGGGATGTTCATATCCCCGTTGAGGTAACTTAGTGTTATTCGAAATTTCTCCGGTTCCGTGCTATTCGGAATGAGTTTGTTAGCAAGACTTGATCAACCTTGTTAATGGATTCATTTTGATGATCATGAGATGGATGAAACTAGAAGGCACAACCTTCTGTACCCTCTTTTTACTTTCTGTTTTTTAGATTAAATAAAGCAAAAATAGTATTATCTGTCTGTTTTCTAAATTATCCGTGCAATAAAAAGTATCCAAAAAATAAAGTTGCTCCAAATACCCTGCAAATTTAGTATGATTTTTTATGGAATATTTGAGGATTTTAGGCACTGAAAACACTGCAGGGGGGCAAGCACCTGGCCCCTTGTCTCGTGGGCCCATGGTGGCCCCCTCCACTTATTCCTGCACCCACACACTTCATCTTCCTCCCAAAAAAATCCCCATCCAGCTGAAGCACAAGTTCTAGCTCATGTTGCTGGGATTTTTGATCTCCTTGCTCAAAGCTCCATTCACAAAACGGCTTTGGGAGATTGTTGCTTGGTATGCGACTCCTCCATTGGTCCAATTAGTTTTTGTTCTAGTGCTTTATTCTTTGCAAATTTTTGCTGCATAGGTGACCCTATTCTTGAGCTTGTGTGTCAAATTTATGAGGTCCCAAGTAATTCCAATGCATGATATAGGCTCTAGGCACTTGTAGGAGTAGTTGCAACCAATCTTGTTTAGTTATATTCACTTTTATTTTGAAGTTACTAAAAATTTCAGAAATTTTCAAAAAATGATAAGGAGATTTTTGAGGGGCTCTTCTAGCTAAGGCTCCGAGGAAAAACAAGCTAAAGAGAAGGAGAAGGCCAAGTATAACCTTCCTCGCGTAGCGGAAGTACGACCGTGTGAATGGCCTTGTAATAATTTCTTGAGAGAAGCCGGGATTTATGGAGACTTCTATTCGTTGATTGAAAATGCAGGCCTCACCGACTTCCTCCACGACCGGATCGATGAGTATCTCTTACTCACCAATACTTTCGTGCAAAACTTTATTATTATCCTAAGAATTCACCTCGTTCAGTATCATTTCATTTATATGATGAATTCAAGGAAATGTCTTTACGTAATTTTTGCGCGGTATGTAGAATACCCTTTGAGGGCAGATTAGATGAACCACATCGTAAAGATGTGGATGGTTTGTTAACACCATTACTGTAGGGGATCCAAAGAAGGTTTTCGATGCGAGAATCTCTAGCATACACTTTCCAGTTTTACGCTACTTTGTCTTATTTGCTAGTCGATGCTTAATTGGTCATGGAAATAGTGGAAACTTCAGTGTTCCTGATATTATTATTCTATTCCATGCTTTGTTTGGTGATAATAGTTTTAGTATGGGTGCCGTTATTGCTAAACGGCTAAGCTTGAACCGTACAAAAGGCCCCATCTTTGGAGGTATCTATGCTGCACGTCTTGCTAAACATTTTGAGATACCTATTAGGCACCATAAGAAAGAGGAGACAATATTGCCTCCTTACCTTTTAGATTACAGGAGCATGGTTGCGCATGAGTTTATTGTTCACAATGATGATAAGATGCTCTTGTATAACTTGAGATTTAATAAGAAACACAATGAGATTATTATCCTGCCTGCACCTCTGTTGTTTGATTTGACTGCAGTTAATTATCTTGTCTCGCTGAAAGCGGTGTACGCTCATCGAGGCCAAGCATCCGCTCCAGAGCCTGAGACAGAACCTCCACTGGACCCTTATCGTTCATCATCTTACCAGTGGGATCCGGAGGAGATGGCCAACCAGTGTTATCCTGATTACACCCCTCAGTACACCGGGGAGAGTAGCCGCGGTCCTTAGCATTAGACCAACTTAGGCCAAAAGCCTAAGCGTGGGGGAGTACGTATTTCTCACCGACTTTACATTCATGTTCACACACTATTCTAGTTGTCGGTGCTCATACTCTTTCATTGTATTATCCATGCTAGTCTAATTCTTTTTTTCTAGCTTTCTTATTGTGTGTTTGATAAACCTTAAGAAAAAACCAAAAAAATCAGTTAGCTTAATTTACATTCTTGTAGCAGTAATTAAAATGAAAACCCAAAAGATTTCTTGTTCTTCTTCTTACTTGTTGGGAGCTTTCCTGTGTAAATAGTTTTATTTTATTTTCTTTCCTTTGGGGGTCGAGAGTAGAAGACCATATTGAAAATGTTTTAATGGCTCTCATATGCATGATTGTTTATTTAACTTAGAGCCCATATTACTTTGTCTTCTCTCTTGAGTTGAATGCTTGCAGATTCCAGCTTAGTCCAATGCACGTGCACTATTATTATTATACACACCGTTCGGTCGTGCAAGTGAAAGGCAGTAATGACGATATATGATGGACAGATTGAGATGAGAAAAGCTGGTATGAACTCGACCTCTTTTGTTTTTGTAAATATGATGAGTTCATCATTCCTGATTCAGCCTATTATGAAGTAAACATATTTGCAATCACGTTTAGAGATTATAGTTGCTTGTGCCATGCTTAATTAGCTATGAGTTATAAGGGTTTACCTTGCGTGCCAACATGCTATTAAAATGATTGTGATGTGGTATGATGGGATGGTATCCTCCTTTGAATGAATTGAGTGACTGGACTTGGCACATGTTCATGCATGTAGTTGAAACGACTCAACATAGCCTTCACGATATTTATGTTCATGGTGGATTATATCCTACTCATGCTTGTACTTGGTGTAAATTAATTTTAATGCATGTTCATGACTATTGTCGCTCTCTCAGTTGGTCGCTTCCCAGTCTTTTGCTAGCCTTCACCTGTACTAAGCGGGAATACTGCTTGTGCATCCAAAGTCCATAAACCCCAAAGTTATTCCATATGAGTCCACCATACCTTTCTATATGCGGTATCTACACTACAAAAAAAAAGACACATCCGTGACATTTTGGGCCGAACGATTTTTTTTCCTGTCATACATATGACACTTCTATGACGATAACTGTGACAAAACTCGGTATCATCATAGATGTGGTGGGCTCCTACTTCTATGACAAAAAATAATGATAGAAAATGGGCTTTTCGTCCTGGGCGGGCCGGTGACGCAGCTGCATGACATTCTTTGGGCCGTCCATGACGGAAAAAACCATGGTAGAAGCGAGGGGGAGGAAAATTTCAGGGAGTTACCGGGTATGGTGGGAGGTCGGGGGCCGAGCGGTGCATGTTTCTCTCGTACACGTACGCGCTTGTGTGCGAGGCGTTGGCTCTAACTGAACCCAAGCGACGCGTTGGGCTCTAACTGAACCCAAGCGATTGCACTGCAGGCTACACGTTACTGAACCCGAGCGATCGATCGATGGCTGTTAACTGAACCCGATCGAGCGATTCCTTCGCTACTGCTGCTAACTGAAGCCGATCGATTGGA
>NC_041389.1:369149078-369175017 GCF_002162155.2 Triticum dicoccoides | reverse complement strand
TCCAACACAAGTTCGTTTCGTCCGTTTTGCGGTACGCCACACCCCTCCCGATCAACAGGACCCCCGTTTCGACCGTAGCGCTCCAACACAAGTCCGTTTCATCCGTTTTGTGGTACGCCACACCCTCCCGATCAACAGGACCCCCGTTTCGACCGTAGGAGGTCCATTTCCTTCGTTTTGCGGTACGCCACACCCCTCCCAATCAACAGGACCCCGTTCCGAACGTAGGAGGTTCGTTTCCTCCGTTGTGCGGTACGCCAGGCCTCGTTTCCATCGCCTGTTCCGTCCAAGCCATCCCGATGAACACGAGCACGCATTCCGTTCTGACCCAGCCGGTTGGCTCCCCATGAACACGACGACAATGCTGTTTCTCTGTTCCAACCCAGCCATGTACACGAGACCTGGCCGTACGTATGCGCGAGTAGGCGTTCGAGACCCTGCCCGTATGTACGTACGTGGCCGTATTTTCTTTCTTGCACCCTGGCCATTGTACGTACGTGTACATGCTACGTGCGCGCCTCTACTACGACACGTGCGCGCCTCTACAACAACCAGTATGTACGTACACGTTCGCGACCAGAATGATAACGCTACGTACGCTTCGAGCAGGTGGGTCCCGATTGTCAGGCATTTCCTTGTGTGCGAAAATGTAGCTGGTGGGTCCCAGCAGTCAGAGGGGCGAATCATTTTTTTGCCCGAACGCACTTCCTTTGCATGCGAAGATATAGCTGGTGGGTCCTAGCAGTCAGGGGGTGAATCATTTTTTTTTGCCCGGACGCACTTCCTTGCGTGCGAAGATGTAGCTGGTGGGTCCCAACAGTCAGGGGGGGAATCGTTTTTTTTTGCTCGGACGCACTTCCTTGCGTGCGAAGATGTAGCTAGTGGGTCCCAGCAGTGAGGGGGAAACGTTATTTTTGCGAAATACAGTGGCCTGTCCGGTGGGTCCCCGCTGTCAGGTGGAGGAATCATTATTTTGCGCATAATAAGGAGGCACTTCCTTGCTGCGGCCGTGGATCTAGCTGTCAGCCTCTCCACGTACAGTCCACGTCCGATGGAAGTCGTTCCTTGATCATGTTGACCACGCCGCGCCGAGAGCACCACGGTGGTGGACGACGATGAGGCCTAGGAAGGAGACGACTCGGAGCCAGGTAAGACGAAGCAGTGAATGCCCACACGAAGAGGAGTACAAGGCTGCGGTGCGAGGCTGCTGTCGCCACAGAATAACAGGGGGTGTGGATGAGTAGAGGGATGGCTTGGCCAGCGGTGGGAGTAGTAGGGGGCGGTGAGGCCTCCGCGGCATCACAGCCGGCCACGGTAGGCAGGAGCACGCGGCACAACCGGTGCTGGTTTGGGCGGCTGGACCAAGAAGACTAGAGGTTGAAGAAGCACTACGACCGTTGTATGAACATCGTACGGTAACATGAGCTAGAATCGTTCATATTGACTAAGTTGACAAAGCCCTCCGTCCCCGTCAACTTGGTAGGCCCACAAGTCAGCCTCCCAGTATGCTGGGTTCCAGCTGGCAGGGGGAGTATTCATTTTTTTGAGCGTAATAAGGAGGCACTTCCTTGCGTGCGAAGATAGCTGGTGGGTCCGACAAGTCAGCGGGGGGCATGTTTTTTTTCGCGAAATACAAAGGTCCTTCCGGTGGGTCCCAGATGTCAGGTGGAGGAATCATTATTTTGCGCGTAATAAGGAGGCATTTCCTTGTGTGCGGCCGTGGACCCAGCTGTCAGCCTCTCCATGCACAGTCTACTTCCGATGGTGTCGTTCGTTGACCACGTTGACCACGCCCGCCAAGCGCATCCAAGGTGGTGGACGACGGTGAGGCCCCGGACAGCAACGACCCGGAGATGGGAAGACGCGGGAGTAGAGTCGCAGACGGAGAGGTGTACGAGGATTAACTGGTTCTAGTGCGGTGTAGTTCGGCAGTCGATGGAGAAGAACAGGAGGTGTGGAGGGGTGGAGGGATGGCCTAGCCAATGGTGGAGTAGCGCTTCATAGCGAAGCGTGCTAAGCAGAGCTGCTAGCAGCAGGAGGCGGGAGGTGGTCCCGGCGGCGCTAGAGGAAGAAGACGAGAGATTGAAGATGGATGTCGGTCGTTGGATGTAAATCCAACGGCTAACATGTCAGAATCATTTGTTGACTAAATTGACAACGACTTTTGTTGGCTTCGACCTTTGGCCCACATTTCAGCCTCCAAAAATGTGGCACGTATTCAACCCATTTTTTTCAGAATTTACAGTCTTTTTTTTGCGAGGTAGAATTTACAGTCAATTTGATCTTTTTTTTTGAATTACAACCATTAGCTGGGCTGGGTGAACAAATAATGTAGTGTCCATGCGGCCCATTTATTTTATTTCCTAAAAAATTACAGGCCATTTGCACTTTCTCGTAATACACGATTTTGCTGGGCTGATTCTAATTATAATGTTGGGTTGGGCCAGCAATGTTATCAAAAAATAAAAAGGGGCTGAGCATTTGGTTATAAATATATTTAAATAATAAGTGATATTATTACATTCGTCCTTAAATCTTACCAAGCTTTTGTACACAATCACTAGGATTTTCGTGCCAAAACAATCCAGGATTTTATTTGTTAAGAAATTATTTTTATAAGTTAATAAGATGTGGGATATTGTTCTCTTACATATGTAAGTATCTGTTAAATATATGATGACAATAAAAATAATATATAATAACATATAAAATAATTTAAATATATATAATATAGTTAGAAGGGAAACATAAGTTGGACCTAGTGTTCCTATTCTTATATAGAAAAATAGAACAGACCTATGCGTTTTCTTCGAAAAAATACATAAATTGGGCTGCCAAAAATAAAACCTCGGATGAGAGGTCCATAGGCCGGTTGATACATGACGACCCTAAGAAAATACAAACAAGCCCTCGCATCCGACGTTGTCGGCTGCGCATGTTAAAAATGAAAGCCTAGACGGGGCAGCCCAAAACCACGTCCAACACTTGCCAAAACTTCGTCCCTCGTTTTCTCTGTGTTTCGCACACTCGACATTGTGTGGGCATTTTGACTGTGCATCATATGAAGATGTGCTATGCATGAATGTTGATCAGCATGATGTTAACTGGCTAGTAGTTCCATTTTCGACCATGAATAAAACTTCCAACATGATGTTAACCCTGTTTGAAAAGGCCGAATGCTCTGCCTCTGAAAGTTGCAGTTTCTTATCTGAAACTGAACTTGCAGTTTCTTATCTGAAACTGAAACTTGCAGTTTCTTCTCTGAGAATCACATTGTCTGCACTTTTATACTCCTATGAAACTACATGTTTTTAAGTGCTAAAAATATATCTCTAGAATTCATAAAATTCTTCATATGCTCAATACTGCAAATCTGAAATTCAAAAGACATTCATATCTGAAAGTACTCTCAAAATACACAGCACAAAACACAATTCACAACCTGCAAATACTGACAACCCTAAGCTCCTCCTGACAATTCACAACCTGCCCGACTATTGGGCTGGGGGGCAGCCCCCTCCTATTCCTCGGCGGTAGACAGCCGCCCCGTGAGACGATGTGAACGGCGAGGGAGACGATGGAGGGGAAGCATCGTCGGGCAACTACTTTTCTGCTCTTGCAGTTGGGTTCGGTCGACGAAGACTCCACCGGCTCGCTCTGGCAGGACACCCTCACAAACGGCACCCTGTAGATGCTCGATCCTTCAATCTCTGGTGGATGCTCCATCTGGGATCGATACTCCCACCACCGCTCCCTCACGATCGGATTTGGTGAATCTATTTGCTCCATGGCCCAGAGGAGCAGTTCTATGTACTCTGGCGCGACTCCCTCCGGGAGTATTGCCGCCTTTTCGCTCTGTTGCAGATATTTGGCCATGGATGTCGCCGTCGCCGCTAGTTGGTCCTTGTTATCAAACCAAGACTGTATCTCCAACATCCTAGCTAGCTTCACAGGGTCGCCGTCTGCGATCCTCACATATCGGTTGTACTCCTCCATCGATCTACTTCTCCACATCACCTTCACTCGCCGGCGGTGGTTTTTGAATGGAAGAGGAGAGGAGCAGCGCTGGTTTTGGATTATAATGGGAGAGGAGCGACGCTGGTTTTGGACTGGAACAAGAGAGGAGGGGCGGTGGTTTTGAAATGTAAGAGGAGAGGAGCGGCGCTGGATTTAGATTGGAATAGGAGAGGAGCGGCGGTGGTTTAAGAGGAGAAGAGCGGAAGAGCGGCGCTGGTCTTGGAAGTATTTTTTGTTGTTTTGCATATTCTGGGTCAAAGTTTGACCACGTACTGTATTTGATAAGCAAAATGTGAATGCATGTCACCAAAAATTCTATCGTTTGGTTCGTATCTGAATGTACTTTCAAATTATATTATTTTTGCAACGTATAACATATATTTTATGTGCGAAAATCATGGTCAATTATGACCCAGAATAAAAGGGAGACTAGTTAATGTGGGGCCGCTTTCTTAATTGAAGGGTAAATTGATTTTGATTTTGATCCAGTCACAGCGTGCCGGCCCTCTCGCCAAATCCTAAATCGCTGCCGCACGCTCCTCTCCCTCTTCTCCATTACAAAACCACCTCCTCTCCTCTCCATCATCTCCATTCCAAAACCACCGTCTCGCCTCTCCCTCTTCTGATCTTCTCCATTGCAAAACCACCTCCTCTCCTCTCCATCATCTCCATTGCAAAACCACCTCCTCTCCTCTCCATCATCTCCATTCCAAAACCACCATCTCGCCTCTCCCTCTTCTCTATTGCAAGACCACCTTCTCTCCTCCCATCTTCCAAAGCTAGCACCGGACCATTCAGAAGGACATCGATAGAGAGGATGCAACAGCGAATCAGGCAGATCGCCGGCGGCGACCAGACAAAGTTAGCCAGGTTGAAGGAGATCCTTAGTTGGTTTGACAATGAGTGGGAGATTTCGAGGACGGTGCGGGCCATGTGGCAATGTATGCGAAAGAGCGAGACGACGGCGATGAGGGAGGCGATGTACATGTACTCCTCGGCGGCAGTCACGCCGCAGTCCTCCGAGTTCATCGAGTATCTCCTATGGGCGATGGAGCAGACAGATTCGCCCGAGGTGACAGTCAGGCGGAGGTGGTGTGTGTACAGGTCGAAGGTCGAGCACCCAGAGGATAACGAATCGATCAAGTATGGTGTGCCGTTCGTGAGGGTGCAGAGCTAGCCGGAGCCACAGGAGTATTCATTCTCCAACCGCAAGAGGAGGCTGGATGGCGCGACGTTGCTTCCCCACTGTTCTCTACGGTTCCCTCGACGCTCGCCTCATTTCAACGGCGGCGGTAGGGTTTAAGGTAAGCTTCGCACTAACCTAATCTTTCACCTGCTCATGCTTACAATCAGTGTGACAGCTAATGAAAATCATGCTTACAATCAGTCTCCGAGTACTACGCCAATCACCTTAGAATACCTCTGGACCATTGGGTCAAAGTTGTGACACAGTGTACAAATAAAGAAAAATAGATTGGTGCTTCTTTCAGAAAAGAGTACTCCCTAGAAAACTGCCAATATAAGCTACTAGTATTTGGTTAGAGGATTTGCCGCCGAGAAAGATCCGTCCACAAAGAGCACCACACATCCCACTGGTGGTGGTGGATGCCAATGCGTGCATGCAGCATGGTTGGTGTCGGTAATTTTTACTTGGCACACCTCGTACTCTGCATATATGCCGGTTCCATATATACATTTGTGCATTTCCACCAAAATGCAGCTGAATAACCCTATTTGCACAGATAATGAAAAAGCGTGATTACATTATAGTGGCACTACTTGACGAAACACACAAAATAAATAGAAGAAAATATTGCGATAGTATCATAGTATGCCATGCTGCAAGGGCGAGATGGGCCCTGCGACGCCTCATACGGTACGCCTCATACTGGACATCGTCCCAAGTCTCCCAGATACACCTTCTGCCAGTGATGAACATCAGTGTACAATGGTAGTACAAGGAGGCGCCTTGAGACATTCAAATCTCTATTTTTGTACATATCAACTAAAATTAAGCACCCCAGTTTGCATAAATGCTTAAACATTAACAATGGGACTAGTTGATGAAACATACTTTAACAAAGAGAAGCACTTTTTTTATCTACATTGGAAATGAAATGATAGAGAAGACACTCGCTCTATTTTAACTGTATTATTTCTTCATTTTATCAATGACACTAGGGTCGAGCAGGTGGCAAACGAGGTGTGCCGTGCGTCGCAAGGATGGAGGCCGGGGTGCTTAGACTGGGATGTTAAAGCTGGCTCTTTCAGTCCCAACATGGATGATTCAATTCATGGGACCTTTTGGTGCAGTTCACCTAAAATGAAGCAATGTCCCGTGAGCTAGCAGCTTCTTCTTCAACTTTTTTTAAGAAAAGGGCTCCAACGCCGGTTCCATTTCCATCAGAAAACGAAACCCACAGAGCTTCTTCTTCATTAGTTGCAATAAAATTGAGCAACATCAAGGTTGGTTGTGAAGCTCCTGGAATGCTCAACTATAATTTGGATATCATTTGTGCAGTTCAACTAAGATCAAGCATGAAATGTATATCTCTGTTTGCACAAAAAAGGTGGAAAGGAGGGTGACTAACAAGTGACGAAACATGCATCAAATGAAAAGAAGCATGTTTCTTATCTGAATGGCAATCCTACAAGGACAGTAGCAATTTCTAAAGGAGTGGCATTGCTAGATATTAGTGTGGGCATTAGGATTAACTATGACAACCGTTAAATACGACATTACTTTGGGCACGGGAGAGTAGGCAGACCAGGACAGTTGCATTTCTAACGAAAAGAACCAACTTATCTTAATGGGAAATTTTAGCAGGACAGGTAAAGAAGTGCCATTGATTCATATTACTGGAGGCATTACATTGAAAACAACATTGGTTTAATGTGTCCTTACTTTTAATAGTGCGACTGCTACATTTTACCAGTGGCATTACATAAGAGTGGCTCGGGGCAACAAACATCAAAACAGGATATCTGGGTTGGTCCCATTTTTGTTCGGTATAGCCACCTTATACTGTGTGAGGCTAGCAAATCTAGTGCTGAACTTACTCTGTTGACTTGTCCCCCAGTCCCCACTTTCTTTCCTTTTTCAACCAATAGACCGGGTCTATATTGAGTTTGTACTGCGTTTCCCTTTATTTCCCTATTAGACGTAGAGACCAGTTGGATAGCTAGTCTCTGCTACTTTTCGCCCCCATTATTTCCTCTTTCGACCAAGTCCTAGATTCAGGTAACAAATCCTCCCCCACCCCCACCCCCTTTCTTCCTTGTTTGAACCAAGTAGTACTAGATTCGAGTGCATGAACTAGTTTTACCTCTTAAACATAAAAAAGTTAGGTGGTTTTCGAACAACGATCGATCCTATCTACGAGGGGCCTGAGAAATAGTAAAATATACAAATGCAGCGACGTCAGGAGCTCGAGAAGTAGAGCAAGGCTGGTTTCGAAGGAAGTTATACCTGATGGTCGCCGGGATGTCGCTAGGTGGGCGGCAGGAGGCCGGATCTGCCCACACTACGGCAGCGAGGAAGAAGGGGTCGGAGGCCATCCCTCGCCAGCGGTGCTTGGGAGAGAACGACAAGGCAGGCTGATCAGGACGCGCCCAGCAATGGGTAAGAGCCGTCGCCGAGGACGACCGTGTGAACATTGCACCTTCTCACCTTCCCTGGCAGAGAGGATCCGGCTGGATCTGTGACCAGCGGTGAGCAGAGAGAGAGAGAGAGAGTGTGGCCACGCTGTCGTGTTTAGATCTGGAGAGGCCGAGACAGTGTGAAGAGAGCAACACTAGCAAGCAAGCGCGGAGGATCCTGCCTATATAGTGGAGTAGTACTAGTTTTCTTTTGTCTACAGGAGCCGGCTTGACCTCGTCAATGACTGTCGAGAAGTCTTCATGCACATGGCCCGGAGGCACAGTTGTCGTCATTTTGATCTGAAGCGCCGGATTATAACATATAACACGAAAAGATGCCACATGACAAGAAATCATAACACTAACCTCACTACCCAAAGGAGACAACATGAATCCCGACGGACAAACTAGATGAGGAACAAAGCTCAAATTAAAGATAAACTCGTAGAAAAGGGGTCCGTCGATAGATGTCCTAATTAACATAGCCGGCTTGACCTAGATGGCAGTCGAGTAGTCACTGTTCGTGCATGTGCCCCCAATGACTATCCCAACTCAGTTGTCCCTGTTTAACCCTCGCAGTGATTCGAAGCACATGACACCTAATTTTGCGAGATGACAAGAAACCTTTTTTTAGATTTCTCACCACAACTACAGCCATGTACAACACAACCTGCATGATATGTAGACGATAGCCAATCCAGGCGTGTCTGCTGGACTCCGGTCACGTGCATGGACGAACTGATCTTCCGTGTCTTGCAGGGATCGTCCAGGCACCAACATAGTACAACACTTCTCTAGTACTATCACTCATCTCCCTCTTCTATTAAGTCACCCGACTTGCGGGGCCGGGGAGTGTGCCTATGGTCGGTTCTCAATTGCCGTCCCACATGTGTGTGCGAACGCAATATGACGCGCGTTCCATTCGGAGAGCAGTGTGCCAGACCGACCGACCGTCTGGGGTGCGATGCGAATGCGACGGGCGTGCTGTATACTCCGTACATGTGTACCGCCGTTTTCTAGATGCTTTGCTCCATGGCGCGGGCGCAATCCATGGATACAAAATTAGTATACTGTATACTATTTAAAAGTCGAGGGCGGGGCTTTTCCTGCGCGGTAGGCGGCGGCGCAGTTCCGCCTAGTCGGTTCGACAGAGACGTGACAAGACGAGGGAGTAGGCTGCTGCAAACATAGGGCTGTGTGATTTGACAGCGAGTTACTGCTGGACAGGTGGAGCCCCGTGATTTGACTTGCCATTATCATTTTAACTGCGGTGCTACGACCGGCGTGAGTCTCCCGATTCCTGACCACCTCCATACAGGTGCCTCTCCCAATGCTCCACCATGTAGTAGAGGCTGGCTCTTGCATGAGAGCCTCCACTTTTTCCTTGCCTCTCTTTCCTCCACATATGCAAAAATGCCATGTAAAGCGCACTATCGTACACACTTTTACTTGCTCCTACAGGTGCTAAGCTTGCCACATAGGCATAAAGTCTGATGTGGCAAGTTAATGAAGAAGAGAGAGACTAGTTTGGTGACCCAAGGGAGAAACGGTGCTAAGCCCGTGTACCTAGGTGAAAAGACAATTTTGAGTCTATAGCTAATTAAATGAAGCAAACTTAGCAACACCATTTCATTGGAAGAGGTCACTCCTTAGCAAATGCAATAAATACTAGTACTCCCCGTGTCCCATAATATAAGAACGTTTTTGACACTAATATAAGAACGTTTTTGACACTAGTGTTTACACTAGTGTCAAAAACGTTCTTATATTATGGGACAGAGGGAGTACGAAGAAAGAGATAGAGAGGAGTAAAAAAAATACACTTATAGCCAACCTTATAGCCAACCTTGTTGTAGTATGAGTGACTAAGTGATGACTATGTATGACATGCCAACATCAGATAGCCTAATGCACCATGTTAAATCTCCAAGGGCACGACCGCATGAGCGACGTGATGATCGTGGTAGGCGCGACCATGATACGGGCTGCTGGCAGCCCTTGGATATAAGATCAAACGGTCGCATGCTAAGTTGCCAAAAATTTGCAGAATAACCCTCCAGTATAGGATATTCACCCATAGGTCTAGAATCATGCCATGCAATCGTTTGATCTCAGATCCAAGGGCTCTCGGAAGCCCGTATCATGGGAGAATGGAAAGCCACTACCCTGCCGTTCACACGCTGGCAGTTCGCTCCTACTCGTCCCCGCACGTCCTTTAATACTACGGCGGTTCGCTCCTAGTCGTCCCGTCCATTCACATTACGGCAGTTCCACTAATTCTAACCCTCCTCCCAAATCCATGGTGTCCAAAATCTCCCCGATCGGCGGTGAGTACAAGGTTAGAACCATCACCGGCGATGAGTTCGACGTCATCAGCACCCGTTCTTCCGCGATGGTGAAAGGATGCCTTTCTCGCTTCAGACGCATGTCTGAAGACTCAGATGATGGGTGGGTCGCTGGGCTAGATGTTGAGTACACCACAATCATGGGATGAGAGAAGGATCTAAAGGACGAAGAGAGGAAGAAGCCCGCCATGATCCAGGTTTGCGTGCATGACTTATGCTTGGTCTGCCACATATGCCATGCCGATGTTGAGTGCCAGGATTTTAAGGACTTCCTCGAGAGCAACCTAGTCAAATTCGTTACTGTAGACTTTGGTAACGACAAAGAAGTCATGCGTCAGATAGGCCTCGTTGTAGGCAACACCTTTGACCTCCAAAAGAATTGGCTGGTGTCCTCTCGCCAGCCTTCAATGCTGACCCTGGCAGGAGCCATGGTTCATCCTTCGTACGGTAAACTGGAGAAACCTCATTACACGTTTCATCGTCATGCATGGAAACGGAATGTACTAGATATAGACCACATCCACTATGCTGCAATGGATGGCTACCTTTGTTTCAATATCTACAAGGGTTGGATGAAGAGCAATAGCCAAGTTGGCGGTTCAAGCAAAGAAGTATCGGCTAAGAGGAAGAGGGACAAGGACGAAGTCGAGGACGTGGACAAGGACTCCGAGTAAGGTGGCAGTGTCGTTGCTCATGGTGGTTCTAATGCAGTGTCTACCGGAATAGTTGCAAAGTTTAATTCCAGGTGTGATTAGTTTAATTTGAGGGGTGTGTTGTGCTGAGCCCCCAGCAGAACTATGTTATGTTTCTTCTTGTTACTTTAACTCTTCAGTACGTACATACTAGTATTTCTTACATTTCATCTTTTAGTTGGTATAGTACTACCACTCGTTTCTTCACATTATATACATACAATATATATGGCCAACATCATATAGCCAGCAGTTTAGTTGTCAAAGAATTTCAGGGTGGTTAGTTTTGTCAAAGAATTTCAGGGTGCTTAGTTTTATTTGAGGGGTGGGTTGTGCTGGACACCATTATTGTGACTAGCCTTTTTAATAGTACTATGTGCATAATTTGGCGACGAGCTCTCTCTATATGTACCAGCTTTTTTTCAATTTCAAGTTTTTCTCCATGGCGCAATCCATCGATACTACTGCTGTACAAAAGTATACATTTTTTAAAAGGCTAGAGGGCGAGGCAGTCTAGCTTGGTCAGTTTCACGAGAGGCGAGGGCCTTTGTGATTTGACGGCTCATTACTGCTGGAAGGCGGGGCCTTGTGATTTGACTGCTTGTATAAATGCGCCAACGACCTGATCGAGGAGGAGCAAAGAACCGTGCGGTATACTCAAGTTTTCCACTGGAGTAGTACTGCGATGGAGGAGCACGAAACACGGCAGCCCAGTGCCATATGGCGATAAAAAAGATCTAATTTGCTAGTCATCTCATTGTTAGCATTGTTCTATTCATTCCCTCAAGAAAAACATTGTTCTATTCATGCCTCGCAGAGAATGTGACACGTGCCGCGAAACACCCCAAGCAAAAGATGAAACACAGCAGCAAAAGAAGAAGGAAGATTATCACCCCAAATGATCTAATTCGCCACGGAGTCGTAACTGCTTCTCCATCGCCTCCACGACCTCCATCTCCTTGCGCGTCTCCTCCGCCATCTTCTTCATTCTGTCCATGATGCGGGATTTCTCGACGTGAGCCTTCATCATCTGTTCCACGGCCGCATTACGTACCTTGACAGCAGTCGGGTGCTCGATGTGGAGCTTCGCCAACTTCTCCTTCTGTTCCATGACGAGGGCCTGCAGCATCTTCATCGAGGAACTACTATTCTCATGCAGCTTCTTCCAGCCGGTGTTCTTCTCCTTCAACAGGTTGATCTCGTGGCAGAGCTTTGCCTTGTCCTTGTGAAGTCGCAGGATTTCGCCGGTCGCCTTCTTCTCCGAGGCAATGCTCTTCTTCAGTAGCATCACCAAGCCGACGGTCAACTCCCCTTGCTGATTGAGCTCAGCGGGCATGTCGTCGAGGCTCTCCTTCTGCAACTCCATCAAGCCTCGGATGAACTCCTTCTGCTTATTGAGGTGCTTATTGAGCTGATCGGGCATGCCGTCGAGGGATAACGACTCCAGCTCCGCCGACTCGGCATGTTCGCCTCCGCGGCTAGGGCACTCCTGGGAGCCATCGCCTACCCGTGAGAGATCTTTCGAGGTCTCTGCGTGGCGGCGAGCCCTCTTTTTTTTCCGTAGCCCTGGTTGCCGCTTGTCGGTGTCAAAACCGGCGGATCTCGGGTAGGGTGTCCCGAACTGTGGGTCTAGGCGGATGGTAATAGGAGACGAGGGACACGATGTTTTTACCCAGGTTCGGGCCCTCTTGATGGAGGTAAAACCCTACGTCCTGCTTGATTAATATTGATGATGTGGGTTACAAGAGTAGATCTACCACGAGATCAAGGAGGCTAAACCCTAGAAGCTAGCCTATGTTATGATTGTTGTTCGTCCTATGGACTAAGGCCATCCGGTTTATATAGACACCGGAGAGGGCTAGGGTTACACAGAGTCGGTTACAAAGGTAGGAGATCTACATATCCGTATCGCCAAGCTTGCCTTCCACGCCAAGGAAAGTCCCATCCGGACACGGGACGAAGTCTTCAATCTTGTATCTTCATAGTCTTGGAGTCCGGCCGATGATGATAGTTCGGCTATCCGGACACCCCCTAGTCCGGAACTCCCTCAGTAGCCCCTGAACCAGACTTCAATGACGACGAGTCCGGCGTGCATGTTGTCTTCGGCATTGCAAGGCGGGTTCCTCCTCCGAATAATTTATAGAAGATTGTGAACACCAGGATAGTGTCCGGCTCTGCAAAATAAATTCCACATACAACCGTAGAGAGAATAATATTACACAAGTTCAATCTGCTGACCTATTTTGTGGCGTAACATCACACCACTACCAAGCCTTCAAATTGTTTTTATTGTTCCATCTGAGCGCGTTTAGCGAGGCGGTTTCCTTGGCACGTCTTGTCGAAGCAGAGATCGTGTTCCCCTTATTCCGGGATTCCCATCAATACGGACGTGGGTAACCCAACCGCGCCATTGATTGCGGCGCTTATGAGATAAGCGAGTTTTATCAGGCCGATGGGGACGCATGTTTCCGTCCGCTAATATAAGGGGATAAAGATCCAACCTTTTTACCTGTGCCTTCTTCCTCCTTGGCTTATCCACCTCTGCGAACTCGAGCTCTAGCGCCCAAGCCCGCACATCTCACCTCAACCTTCTCCAAATATGTCCGGAGTGGGAGGCAAGTGGATGGCCTCCTCCGTCACGGAGGGGCATATCCAGAAGCTGCGCAGCGCCGGATACTTGTCCAGCGACATCGCGCATCGGCTCCCCGACGAGGGAGAGCTCATCCCCACCCCTAGGCCCCATGAGAGGGTAGTATTCCTTCCCCATTTCCTCCACGGACTGGGCTTCCCACTTCATCCCTTTGTCCGGGGGCTCATGTTCTACTATGGCCTAGATTTCCATGATCTGGCCCCGAATTTTATCCTCAACATCTCGGCGTTTATCGTCGTGTGCGAGGCCTTCCTCTGCATCCAGCCCCACTTTGGCTTGTGGCTCAAGACCTTCAGTGTCAAGCCGAAGGTTGTGAAGGGCAGCCAAGCGGAGTGCGGAGGCGCCATGGTGGGCAAGATGCCCAACGTTACTTGGCTCGAGGGCACCTTCGTGGAGACCATTAAGGGGTGGCAATCGGGGTGGTTCTAAATCACCGAGCCGCGTGACCCTAATTGGGCAGCGGCCCCCGAATTCAGATCCGGTATCCCTACACGGCTCACCTCCTGGAAAGAGAGTGGCCGGATCTGGGGGGATTCGGAGGAGCTGACCGGACTTCAAGCCTGCATCCAAAAGCTAGTGAACAAGAAGCTCAAGCTTGTCAACATAGTCCAGGTCATGCTCATCCGCCAGATTCTCCCGTGCCAACGATGGGGCTTCGATATGTGGGAGTTCGATCCGGCGCAGCACTAGACTTTGAATGGGCTCTTCGACACTACGTACAAAGAGGTCTGGAAGGTGCTGTTCAAGGGCGCCGAGGCTCCCGCGTCCGCTACCGAAGATCGCGGATTCAGCTCGCAGTGTCCAGCTGACGAGGTAAGTGATATTGTCCTTTACGGGACGCTTGTTATTCATAGTTTGACTCTATGCGGGATCTAAACTCCCTTTCCTTTGACAGGACTGGCTGAAGAAGGCCGCATAGGCTATCTGTCCGGCCCCATTGCCAGAGGACCCAGCTGACGCCCGCCTAACAGGGCTGCTGGCTCCGGCACCCCACGTGGTGCCGGAAAAGAAGGCCAAGAAGAAGGCCACGGGGACTCGGAAGAGTTCCCGTTTTCAGGTGCTATCGTATGATGAGTCCGAGGCCGACTCCTCCCACCAAGGCAAGGAGGAGAAGAAGAAAGCCTCTCCCCCAGCGGGGGGAGGGAAGAAAAGGAAGGCCTCCCAAACAAGGGAGGCTGAAGGGTCCAAGAGGGGAAAAACTCTTCCCCCGGACTGTTCCGCTAATGCTGGTGACGACGACGAGGACTGGCCTCCAAGGGCCAAGCCTCTGGCGAGATCATAAGTATCCGGACTCCCGAATAACTTCAAGGTTTTCGTTTTCCGCCACATTATGTCTTTCTAATGCCGCATACAACCCTGCAGTCCGCCTAAGGATGATCTCCCCACTTCGTCGAGCGGGTCCTTAGGGGCGTCGGATATGGATTCTCTTCCGACTGCCTCCACCCCCCGTGATGCGGACGATGCCGAGGTGGGATCCCAGGAAGGGACCCACCAGGAGGAGAGGCCCCCGGAGGTGTCGCAGGACAACCTCCCGGACTTTGCACCGGACTCAGCCCCGGAACCCATAGTGGCTCCAGAGTCCGGCGGGCGACCCCTTCGGAAGAAGGGCAAGACCGCGACGCCGGCCGCCTCCGTCCAACCGGAGGTGCCGGATAATTTGCTGGAGGCGCTCAACGGCGCCTCCATCGAAGAGGAACACCGCACTGTTATGAGTGCGGTGATTCAGAAGGTTCAGCTCGCCAAGAGCGGGCTGACCGAAGCCTGCAGCAGCCTTCTAACAGGCTTTGAGGTAAGAATTTCAATATATGTAAAATGGTACAGCATAGACAGTAGCCCCTGATGCTCGGTTCGGTGTTCGGAAAGAAAAGCCGGACTGAGGATCTTTAGAAAGATAAACGCAGGAGTCAAGAAAATATGTCAATATGGGATTGCAGGCTGTGCTGCTGACCTCTGTCGCACTGACTGTGGAGGTCAAAACTTTGAAGGAAAACCTCGAGCGGTCCGAGAACGAGCTTGGCCATGCCAAGAAGCAGCTCGAGGAAAAAGAAGGTGAGTAATACCTTATGAAAATTGTACCTTACAGAAAAGGATTTGGTTGCAAGAAAAATGACAAGGATAACTGGGGTATTGCAGGGGCCACTAACGAGGTGGCGACCCTGAAGGAGGCGGTGGCCGCGGCCGAACGCAATGCGGCTCCGGAGTGCACCGAGCGAGAGAAACAGGAGGCGCGGGTGGCGGAGGTACAGCAAGAGCTCCAGGATCTTGTGAGGAAACATGAGAGCCTGGAGCGTGACTCGAAGACTCGAGAGTCTGAGCTTGCAACGGCTCTTGAGAGTGCCAAAGCCGCTAAGGCCGAAGCCTACAAGGCCCTCCAGGAGATCGAGGCAGTAAAGAAAATAGCAGCGGGTAAGGCATTTTTCATGCAAAGTAAGCATGTGAGTGTTAATTACCTATCGCTTACCCGAATTCGGAGCTCTCCAGGAGCGTTCGCAGATCTTCCTCGCAGCGTGTCCGATGCTGCCGCATTCTACCGGGCCGAGGAGGGGAGCTCGACGGAGAAGGTCTTCTGGTCTCAGTATGCTGAGGCCGAACATCCTGTGCCCCTTAGCGACCAGCTAAAGCAGCTGGTCGAGCTCCACAAGGCGGCCGAACAGGCCATGAAGGGCCTCATAGTTCGGCTGTGGCCTAAGGAGGCCATGCCTGGGAGCTACTTCGTCCTGGTGCGGCGCCTGGTGGATGCGTGCCTGTGGGTTGAAGTCATCAAGCACTCCGCCTGTATTGAAGGTGCCCGTCGGGCCCTTGCCCGCGCAAAGGTGCACTGGGGCAAGATGGATGCCCAGAAGCTTGTGACGGACCCACCACCAGAGGGCAAGGAGTATCGTACGCCCGAGATGTTTTATAAGAGTGTGCTGAAGGGCACCCGCACTATTGCGGGTGAGTGCTCCAAAGATGTAATATTTGAGTAGACTCGCATTTTGTTTTCCTGTGCGCTGAAAACTTGGTTCATATGCGCTAAGCAACGCTTGTTAATTTAAAATATTACCTTCTGTGCGGCTGTTTATCAAATCTGAGAGATGGCAAGTCGTCGGCTTCAGCCCCCGTGCCACGAGTGCTGGGGTGTTCGGGATAAACTCGAGCGCTCTTGTTCCCATTTTTGGGTCCATCTAGGGAGGCGCTCAACACAACGAACAAGGCAACCGGACTTATAAAGCTTGAACACTCTCACTTAGCCATAGAATTCTATAATTTTAAATTTCGGCGAAGCCCCTAGTTTTCGGAAGGCCGAATTTGGGGCGCTATCCACGCCTTGGCCGGACAGAATCCGGCTCCTCGCTCGAAGCGGCATAAGTCTTTAGGGACTCGCAAAGAACCTTCCGAACAGCGACCAGCTCTCGTCTCATCATGACGGTCAGTTTTAGCTTTCTCCACTGAGGCGTTAACCCAGCTCAACTGGGGCGCAATCGCAGTGGTTCTCCCAGTGCTACCTTAGCCGATAAAATGGAACGTAAGGTACCAAAACATGGGAGCCGGGCAAACCCAACTATTGACCCAAGAACATGATTCGGAGCCGATGCATATAATGCTATAAGTTCGGGGTGCTGCAATTGTGAAAGTGTTCGGACTTATCACACCATAACGCGGGAAACATAAGCCCCTGGTGTATTTAGCCGTTCCAAAACGTACGGATGCAACATGTCATAGATGAACATATGTGTAAGAAAGAAATGCAATTAGAAGCAAAAATGTGCTGCATTGCTTTATTCAAAAAACTGTTGTAAGTGCAGGACGATACAAGTGGTGCGGTAAGCAAGGGATGGGACTGTTTAAAATGTCCCCCTCCAGGGGTAGGCTACGGAATAATGCATAAAACAGATTTAATGCTCATGATAGAGACCACCTGGGTTTTCGTTGTAGCCTTTCTCCTTCCCTGGCTGTTGCATCATGGGTTCGGCATGTCTGCTGCCGGACAGGGCCTCTGACGAACGGAGTCCTGTAGGTAAAAAATAAAAGGAAAAGAAAAAGAAACGACACTCTTAAGAGCCCCTGGTGCGGTTGAGCCGCAGTCTGGGCTTATCGTGGTCGAGCCCCTTGCCCCATGCCCATGGTATCTTTAGAGCGTAATGGAGTACGCGAAGGGTCTGTCTTAATGTTTTACAGGGGCTGGGGTTGGGGCCGCACTGCTACGCGTGCTCGGAACGTGCTAGGTGGTCGTGTTGTAGGTTACTCCGGGCACACTTAGCTGTGTCCGGCCGCTTAGCAGCTGGACTCGAGAATTGCCTTAAAAGGCTGCTTTGTACTTCTGCCGCGAGAGCCGCTGTATGTTCCTCCGTTCGGAGGGAGCGTTCAGTGTTTCCGTTGACCGTGATGACTCCTCTAGGGCCTGGCATCTTGAGCTTGAGGTATGCGTAGTGCGGCACCGCGTTGAACTTTGCGAACGCGGTACGTCCGAGCAAGGCATGATAGGCGCTGCGGAACGGGACTATGTCGAAGATTAACTCCTTGCTTCGGAAGTTATCCGGGGATCCGAAGACCACTTCCAGTGTAACTGAGCCTGTACAATTGGCTTCTACACCTGGTATGACGCCTTTAAAGGTCGTCTTGGTAGGTTTTATCCTTGAGGGGTCTATGCCCATTTTGTGCACCGTGTCCTGATAAAGCAGGTTTAGGCTGCTGCCGCCGTCCATCAGGACTCTGGTGAGATGAAATCCATCGACGATTGGGTCTAGAACCGATGCGACGAACCCACCATGGCGAATGCTGGTGGGGTGGTCCCTTCGGTCAAAGGTGATCGGGCAAGAGGACCATGGATTGAACTTCGGGGCAACTGGCTCCATCGCGTATACATCCCTGAGTGCACGCTTCCACTCCCTTTTGGGTATGTGCGTGGCATATATCATGTTCACCGTCCGCACCTGTGGGGGGAAACCCTTCTGTCCTCTATTGTTCGGCGGTCGGGTCCCTTCCTCGTCGTCGCTATGTAGCCCCTTGTCGCTGTTTTCGGCAATTAACTTGCCTGCCTGCTTGAACACCCAACAGTCCCTATTGGTGTGGTTAGCTGGTTTTTCAGGGGTGCCATGTATCTGGCACAAGCGGTCGAGAATTCGGTCCAAATTGGACGGACCCTGAGTTGTTCTTTTGAATGGCTTTTTCCGTTGACCGGGTTTAGAGCCTCTGAATCCGGCATTGACTGCCGTATCCTCACTGTTATCACCGTTAATGCGGCGTTTGTTTTTGTTGGGACGTGACCTGCCACTACGGTCCTTGATATCTGGACTGCCAGAATTTTTGTTGAGGTTGTTGCTGCGTGCTAGCCAGCTGTCCTCACCCGCACAGAAGTGGGTCATGAGTGATGTAAGGGCTGCCATGGATTTCGGCTTTTCCTGTCCCAGGTGCCGGGCAAGCCACTCGTCGCGGATGTTATGTTTGAAGGCCGCGAGGGCCTCGGCATTCGGACAATCGACGATTTGGTTTTTCTTGGTTAAGAACCGTGTCCAGAATTGTCTGGCCGATTCGTCTGGCTGCTGAATTATGTGGCTTAGGTCATCTGCATCTGGTGGTCGCACGTACGTGCCTTGGAAGTTATCGAGGAATGCGGCTTCCAGGTCCTCCCAACTCCCGATTGACTCTGCTGGCAAGCTGTTAAGCCAGTGCCGGGCTGGTCCTTTAAGTTTGAGTGGGAGATATTTGATGGCGTGGAGATCGTCTCCGCGGGCCATGTGGATGTGGAGGAGATAGTCCTCGATCTAGACCGCGGGGTCTTTTGTGCCATCATAAGATTCAATATTGACGGGTTTAAACCCTTCTGGGATTTGATGATCCATTACCTCATCTGTGAAGCACAGTGGGTGTGCGGCGCCTCTGTACTGGGCGATATCGCGACGGAGCTCAAAAGAGCTTTGTCTGTTGTGTTCGGCCCGGCCGGACTTACTGTGACCGGGGTGACGGTGATCGTCACGTATCGTGGGGCACCCACATGATCCATAGATCGATATTGATTGTCTTGCCTTATCCTCCAATATGTCTCGCAGGTCCGGAGTGTTCCCCTGTGGCCTTGTGCTTTTCGAGCGATGCCGGGGTACGGGTCTAGTGAAGGGCCTTGAGGCCTCTCTGTCGCGACCACGGGGTGGTCGATCAGCCGTATTGTCTCCTGGTGAAGCGGGATCATATGCCTCCACCTCTAATCGGGGGAGCAGCTTACGTTTGGGGTAGCTTTTGGAGGGGCGTTCGAGTTCATGCTCTTCGGCCGCGAGGACTTCGGTCCATCTGTCGGCTAGCAGATCTTGATCAGCTCTAAGCTGCTGCTGCTTTTTCTTGAGGCTGTTTGCCGTGGCCATAAGCCTGCGTTTGAAATGCTCCTGTTCGACGGGATCCTCAGGCACGACGAATTCGTCGTCGTTGAGCCTTGCCTCGTCTCCGGAGGGAGGCATATAGTCCTCTACCTCTTCTTCGGCCGCTCTCTCATGAGGGCTGGCGTCCCCCTCCTCCTGTGCTGGATCTTCCTAGAGTGGGTTGTCTTCGGTGCTATCCGGTGTATTATTGTCTCCGGTGCCGGAATCCTCATTCTTGCTATGGCAGGATTTAGAGCGGCGCCGCTGACGCCGGCGCTTGGGCTGTTTCTTGGAGGGGTCATCCTCTGCTATTCCTTCGCCGTTCCCATCCATTGGGATATCCACCATGTATATGTCGTATGAAGAGGTGGCTTTCCAGTGCCCGGTGGGCGCTGGTTCATGGTCGTCTCCGGCATCGTCGTCCATACCGTCGATGTCCTCAGAGTCGTAATCTAGCATGTCGGTTAGATCGTCGACAGTGGCTTCCAAGTGGGTGGTGGGTGGGCTCTGAATTTCTTCGTCGTCCGCATCCCAACCGTCCTAGCCGCAGTCTGGCCAGGCCTCTCCTGATAACGAGAGGTACTTTAGCGAACTCAAGATGTCGCCAAAAGGTGAGTGTTGAAAGATGTCCGCCGCGGTGGACTCCATGATCGGCGCCCAATCGGATTCGACTGGAGGGGGCGCGGGAGGTTCGGAGTCCGGCAAGGAGTCCGGCACCTCGGAGTCACGAGCTTTATGGGGGACAAGATCGGTGTTCGGCTCTATCGCCGTAGAAGTTGCAGCCCCCGAGGTGGTGTCTAGCCATCCATCCTTGGTCTGCGCAGCCGGCTCCGAGTCAAAAGATCGGAGCGGGTTCGAGTGCGGCCTCCAGGGTACTGTCTGGCTGCAGAGCTAAATCATGCCCATCGTGACAGTACGGCATGCTTGGTTGTGGCTCGAATCCGTCGAAGATCAAGTCCCCGCAGATGTCAGCCTGAAGTTCAAACTTCCAAATCTGACCTGACGGCCAGGGGCGTAGCCTTCGATCTGCTCTAGCTGGCCAAGCGAATTGGCCTGCAGTGTGAAGCCGCCGAATACGAAGATCTGTCCGGGGAGGAAGGTCTCACCCTGTACTGCATCGTCGTTGATGATCGAAGAAGCCATCGAGCCTATCGGTGACGACACAAAGGAACTCTCAATGAAAGCACCAATGTCGGTGTCAAAACCGGCGGATCTCGGGTAGGGGGTCCCGAACTGTGCGTCTAGGCGGATGGTAATAGGAGACGAGGGACACGATGTTTTTACCCAGGTTCGGGCCCTCTTGATGGAGATAAAACCCTACGTCCTGCTTGATTAATATTGACGATGTGGGTTACAAGAGTAGATCTACCACGAGATCAAGGAGGCTAAACCCTAGAAGCTAGCCTATGGTATGATTGTTGTTCGTCCTATGGACTAAGGCCATCCGGTTTATATAGACACCGAGAGGGCTAGGGTTACACAGAGTCGGTTACAAAGGTAGGAGATCTACATATCCGTATCGCCAAGCTTGCCTTCCACGCCAAGGAAAGTCCCATCAGGACACGGGACAAAGTCTTCAATCTTGTATCTTCATAGTCTTGGAGTCCGGCCGATGATGATAGTTCGGCTATCCGGACACCCCCTAGTCCAGAACTCCCTCACCGCTCCCTTGTTACGAGTAGTTCTCGACCTAGAGCTCTGCTCACCGGCCATGGGAACGATGGACGAAGAAGAAGCACTTATGAGGAGGAAATGTAGACTAATTTTTGGTTAGGTAGTTCCCCTTTTTATAACCTAAGTACTAGCACTAGTACTAATACCTGCATAGTGGGAACACGTTCAGGTTTGGTACGGACTAGTAGGTGTGAGCAGGCTTTCGAATGTGATGGGAACAAGGTAAAGATTAATTGATGGTTTTGGTTTCGAGGCCCGAAACAGCACCCGATGAGTTTAGCGGAACATAAATTTCAAGTACTACACTGCTCAAATGCATAAATATTATGTTACTGTCAAAATTTGGCACAAAATACGAATGAGACCAACGGAAGTACTACTAGCAGCCCACGATTTAACTACTCGCATGCGCGCAGTGGAGTAATAATGTCTTTCTTCCGCCCTCACGTCCACTCAATTTGCATGCACTGTATTAATTGACCATCAATGAAGTGAATGACTTTACACGCATCAAATTATCACATGGGGTGGATCTTGGTACAAAATTGCGTCCGCTCGTGTACCCGCATGTGCGTGCGAGGGAATGAGTGCGTGTGTGGCATGCGTGCACATCTTCGCTTCATGCATGTACCGCCAGTATGGCTCAGGGAGGACGAGTACATTCTTGTGGAACCAGCAGCACGTCACTGTGATCAATCCATGCAAGGAGGTCCTGACAACGCCTCCACTTGTGCCACGTGGCTTCATGAACTGTAAGAGAGACACTATGTAGCGTGCCATTGGTATTCTAATTTACGTGTTTTGCACATACTCGAAGTACTAGTAAGGTACACGTGCATTCCACGCATCAGATTTTGCAACCAAATTATGAATAAATACCACACTATAGCATGTAAGCTCTGAGTCATATATAACTGATGTAGCCCTTCATTTAATTCTTATAGTTCATCTCATTGAAAATCAATTAGAGGGTGCTTGGATACATTTTTGTCCCATGACTAAAAGTAGTGAGACTAAAACATGCTAGCCTCATCCATGCTTGGATCCAAATACTAAGGAGACTATAATCAAGTTAATGAGCATTTATTATTCTCCAAACCCTCCAATCCAGAACTCGCCCGTGTTAAAGGAGAGGAGTTAAATGAGGAGAGAGAGGACTAATCCACATTTTAGTAGGGGTACCCCTGACTAAAAAAATTTAGTCTTAAGACTAGTTTTAGACCCTCTTTAGTCACGGGTGCTTGGAACTTTAGTCTCTTAAAGAGACTATTTTTAGTCAGACTAAAATAAGTCCCTTGGATCCAAGCACCCTCTTAGTTTTTATAAAAAAGCTAAAACGCGGGAATAGGAAAAACATGGGATTGTAGTGGAATGTCATCTTGAATCCTACAGGATTGTACGAGTGTTTGGTTGTGCATGGAAAAAACGCAGAATTCTTTCAAAGAGGTTTGAGTGGATGGGATGTTTCCTATGAAATCTAGTGCAAATGAATCATATGGAAAAATTCCTATGGTTTACAATCCTACGAATCAAACAACCAAGATAGGAAAAATTCCTAATGATTAGAATCCTCCAAAATTCCTTTGAGAATCCTTCGAATCAAAGAAGCCCTTAATCTATTTTATGATTCATGGAATTGTGTGTTGTAAAGCATAAAGTAAAAACAAATAATGGCAATTCAACTAGAAAGAAAGTTTGGGCAGTTATGATACGGAAGATTCTAGAACAAGAGAGAACCACTGTTGTTTTGAGGTTTGTGCATTATGCTTAAGTTCAACCATGGAGTCTGCTAGATTGTACATGTGGCAAAATCTGGTGGGGGGCTAAAAAGATGGTGCGAGGGGCCGAGTGGAGGGAGACTATGAAGGAATGCACAAGTGCAAGATCGATATTTAGAGAGAGGGGGCAAACACGTGCGCTGTTGCACGCAGTGGCGGAGCCATGAAAAATAAATGAGCTAGGGGGCCAAGCATTGCTTATCCTTTACGAGGAGGGTCAATTCATGAAATTAAACCTTTTTTAGCAGCAATTGTCTAATGATCATATTCATATTATCCTCGATATATAGTGATGTTAGGGGGGCAGGGCCCTTACTGCCCCTGTCTTCGCCATTGTGCACTCGTCTGAGAGATGAAGAGGAAGGCATGGATGATGAGAGGGGGACATGCAATATAATTAATGTGGGTCTATTAGCTATATATGTTAATCCTATATAGAGAGGTATAGATTGATCGATGTGGACGTGGGAAAGAGGGTGAGACCTCACTGGATATATCGATTGATCGGTTTGTGTGGAAAACTTTGAAAGACCTAGATATATACACACATACATAGAGGAACATCGATCGTTGCGCATGCACACGTGAGAGATAAAGAATGCCCGATATGATGGAGAGGGGGATGTGTGTGGGTGTGTGCCTTCATGGGAGACCGACCTGAAGAAAAATATTGCATGTGTGCGATGGATAATGCCGACTGGTAGTGTGTGTGCATGCATGCACGATAGAAAGTTAGTGGTACAATTATAAAGAGAAGACTACTTTGTGGGTGTAAAAGAATAGGTGAGGTCATAATCAATGTAAAGTTGTATTCAAATATTTGAATAAGAGATCCTGATGTTTGAAACCCATGCATGCATGAATATAACGGAGATCTGCGCGGTGTGGTTTGGAAACGAGCATGTTGTAATGTATACACATTGAACAAGGTCAGACTGATTTGAATTTGAGATACCGATGGCAGACATCATTTGTCCACGTCGCATCCGTGCATGGACACACTATTCTAATTGGAGATGATGGGCGGCTTTCGCATCACATATCTATATCTATACCCCTATATATATTATATTATATATTTTTTTATATTGTATGCAGGTAACTTTAACTTTGAAAGATGGTCATTAGATGAGGCGAATCTGATGGTCCAAAGATGGCAAATTTGAGCACTATTGGCCATTGGATATCATCTAGATTCCACCAGATTTCGCCACATGTATAATCTAGAAGACTCCATGGTTGAACTTAAGCATAATGCACAAACATCAAAACACAAGCACTTCTTATTTGTTCTAGAATCTTCCGTATCAGAATTGCCCAAATGTTTTTCTACATGATTTGCCATTATTTGTTTTTACTTTATGTCTTACAACGCACAATTCCATGAATCTTAAAATAGATTAGCTTTCTTAAAACTAGATGATTTTGAATGAAATGAACTATAAGAATTAAACGAACATCTACATCATGCATATATGACTCAAAGCTTGCATGCTATAATGTGGTATTTATTCATAATTTGGTTGCCAAATCTCATGCATGCAATGCACGTGTACCTTACTCTAGTCTAAATGGTGTTTGTGTGTGTGTTGTGCATGTTGAGGTGCAAATTGTCTTTTTTGGTACACGTTAAGCTTGTTCTTCCGAAATTTCAAGCCGCGCCTTGTTATACTGAAAATTGAAGCTAGCGTCTCTGTTTATCGTGCTGCGAAACTCCCGCCTCTTCAACCTGCGCCTTGTTAGCCCGAAATATTTAAGATATATCTTTGTCTTGTTGTGCTCCGACAACTCCCTCCATCTCAACCCGCGCCTTGCTATTCCGAAATTACAACGCGCGCGAAAACTCCCACCTCCTGTGAAATCCCGACACGCGAAATGCCCATGGCACCCCTGAACCGAAAGAACTGTCTCAAATCGGTGGGGGGTACTTTCGTAACTTACCCCACATTTCGGACAAGCGCGTCTCTAAGCCATGGTTCCCCACTGCCATCCCATCCGCCCACCCATTCATACACCAAGGCCGCGAAAACCCGTGACGAAACCCCACACCCTACTCCGTCCGCCACCCAGCCGGAGCCTCTTCCCCGACGACGTCGTCCACAGCAACACCTCGACGTCCCTCATCCATCGTACCGGATGAGGATCCGTCGTCGATCCCATCGTCCCGCCGGTTCAGCCACCCCGTCCTCCACCTCCAAGGAGCTGCCCCGACGTTCCCCTCGTCTTTTGAGCCACCTCCATTCCCACACCGCCGTCTTCACCTGCACCACTGGAAGAGCATCATCATCACCGTTTCCTCGGATGAAGCTGCGGCCTAATCGGTTCCACCAAAGAGGTTGTACACTAATCACCGCATTTTCTTCTTGATTCGATCTCATGGTGCCGCCGGCGCTCGTTCTCGAGCCGACACGGCGCAGCTCCGTCCATGGCAGCGTCGCCGGCCACTTCCTCCACGATGTTGCTCCCTCGGCGGCGACGTCCACATCAATAGGAGTTGCTGCTGCTTTAGCTCTTGCTCGCGCTGCTGCTCTGCTCTTACTCTTGGTCCCCTGCCTGGCTTGCTCTTGCTCTTGATCTTGCCCGCGCTGCTGCTCTCTCTCTTGCTCTTGCTTGCGATGCTGCTCCGATTTGGCTACACTTCAGTCGACTGAATCGACTTTTGGGTCAGTCGATTTTCCAGGGGTGGGCTCGCCGGGGTGAAGGAAGAACCAGCCACAGCAGGGAGGGGGGCTTGCCGGAGAGGTACCCCACTATCTATCTTAGGGTTCAGGATGGGGGTGGTGGTTGTCGGTGGTGGCGGGGCAGTGGCATGGGG
>NC_041389.1:369135420-369148590 GCF_002162155.2 Triticum dicoccoides | reverse complement strand
CTAGAGGGATGGTTGGGGCGGCGGCGGACCGGCAGTGGATAGTGTTTTCGGGGCGGGCGGGGCGGCGGGGGGCTGCTGTTTGGCCAGTGGTGGCTGGCGGCTCAGGGGGGTGGAGGTTGAAGATGAACCGCAGGCCCTTGATTTCGTATCCAACGGCTGCAAAATTGACTGACCAGAGATGAAAAAGTCAGTCGACCGAAGTGTAGGCTCACCTTTCTAGTGCATTCAGTTTCGACAAAAAAATTCAGTTTCGACAGCAAAATTCAGTTTCGACAGCAAAATTCATTTTCGATAGTTAAGTTCAGTTTCAACAATTAAGTTCAGTTTCGATAGTTAAGTTCAGTTTCGACAGTTAAGTTCAGAGATGAGCGGCTGATGTATTTTACATCTAGCACTTTGTGGTTATGTATTTTACGTCATGTATTGGATATGCTATTAGAAATCCACTCAGGTTAACGTTGGTCGTTGTCTCTCTTGTCCTGCTTCAGCCTCGGCGTCGTACAACTCACCGGAGCTGCTCCAACGATGAAACCCTCCATCACAGCGGAGCAGTACCTCAGGCTCCATCTCCAGATGCCTAAGATCTTCTTCCCCTCCTCCTACAGCAAAGTCAACCGGAGCATCCTCACCGGCCAACCCAATCACGCTGAGATCGACATGGCTTCGCCAAAGAGGTTGTACACTTGTTGCATCTCTTTTTTACTCTACATGTTATATATATTGTCCACTGAGCACTCGTTGTAACGGGAAATACGATTATTTTATCCTACTATATGACAAGCAGTGAGGTACCAGGCAACTTAGCTATCCGTGATGGACTCTCTTGAACGCCATCATTATTTATCTTTGCGCGTTTGAGCTGTGCATTTGTCGATGGGCCTGGGAGTTGAGCTAGTATGGCAGTGGCCGTGGTCCAAAGTAATAGAAGTAGCACAAAAACATTTTTTTAGTGTAGCATTTTCCTTGCTCAAGCCTGCCTACTAGAATCGCCAGTGCTTGAAAGGAAAAGTGGATGAAAAACATAGGAATTGGAAAGTTTCCTATGGTACTGCTTTTCATGAATTTGGTGCAAAGGAATGGAGCAAAGGAAAGCTGTAGGATTTGTTCCTTTAGTGTCTCCTTGAAAGAAAATCGTAGGAATTCTAATTTTCACTTCTCCTCCTTTTCATATTCCTATTCATCAAGCACAAGACTAAGAGATAGTAGCATAATAGCATTATAACCATATATTTTCTTGTAGTTTGACTTAATATCACCATGCTTTTTTGCATCGTGTGATCTTCCAATTGTTGTGAATCAAACACCCAGATTGGCAGAAATCATGTATTTTTAAATTCTCTGTTTTGCACGTGCATTCCTATCCTATTCCTGTCTATTTCCTATCCCTATATCGTTAGAATCCTCAAATTCAAATAAGCCCTTACTCAATTACTTCTGTTACAGATATGTGTCAAAGAAAACCTTGTTTGGTTTGTCCTGCTCCTGCGGCGCTGTGTTCCACCCCAGCTCAGCTGCTCCAACGACGGAAGGGTTCACCATAGCAGGGATCCGCTCTCCAGATGGTCTTTCGCCGCCTCAGATCTTCTTCCCCGCCGTCGGCAGCCACGACAACTGCATTACCATCGTCAACTGAGCAGATGACCTTGAGGACTACATGGGTCCGCAAGAGAGGTCGCACTCTTCCGTGTCTGCTTACGTTATGTGTCTCTTAATATGATGACATGCTACATTATCGTCGTGTTCACCTATTAGACTCTGAGTCAGGTCCAAACTAATGCTGAAACTTGAGTTTTTAAATGGTTGTGGGGTACATATTGGGGCAGCAATCAGTACTATCTGTCTACTATCTGGTTAATCTCCAGTGTCTACTATGAGTTTCTTGTTGGGTGCAAACAAACATTAGAGGAGCCATTATCTGTATTTTTTAACTAAAGCTATTATCTGCCCGCTATCATTGGTTTTGGGTCTATCCACAATTTGCTACCATCACTCTGGATTTGTGCATGCACTCCTTACATAATCTCACTATGTTTTATTCCTATGCATGCCCGTTATTGTACACAATGGAACTGATCATGTAGAGCCAAAGAGAGGAGCCTTGCGTGGCAATAAAATTTCATGCAGACATCGTTCCATGGTGGGCACAAAGGCAGCCCCCTTCCACCCATTTCGGATTGTAATCACGAGGAAGATAACTGTTCTGAGGGGGATTTAGAAGGATAAGACCACTCCTATTTACCCCATGAGGTCTCCGCTCTAACTTGGCATGCTGATGTTGGTAATATCATGCATATGGTGCCTTGCATTGCTTACTGTATACATTAAAGATGTCATCTGCTTAGTTTAGACATGCTTTGTGTCAATGCCATATATTTTGATTCTTTATCGTATATGTGAATCATGCAATGCCATCTTGTCTAGCTAGGCATCATATATGTGAATTTTGCAATGCCTCCCTGGTTAGCCAGTCATCTTATATGTGAATTATATCATGCCATAATTTTTTTATTACGTGTTAAATTTGTCAACAATTTTAGTACATTCAATTACTCTTCCTGTGCATCAGCCATTCGGCACGGTCATGGAAAAATCTGGAACAAGGTCTTCAGAGCAGACAATTCTATCTGACGAAGCGCATGTCTTGCTGGTTACCGATTGCTCCTCAAAGGAGGATTCAGAGACAGATGACCAGTCATATCCCCCCCCCCCGAGGTGCATGCCCTAACTTGGCAGGGTTATGTTGCTCATATCATGCGTATGGTATCTTGCATTGCTATGTCATTTTCTTAGTTTAGACATGCTTTGTGTGAATGCCACCTGTTTAGTGTCTAATTACCATATATGTGAATTATGCCATGCCATCTTGTTGCAAGACATTATATATGTGAATTATGCAATGTTATCTTGTTGCAAGGCATTATGTATGTGAATTATGCAATGCCATGCTATTTAGGCAAGCGTCATATATGTGAATTATATCATGCCGTCCTTTTTTTATATATTTCTCATTGCTTTTGTCGACAATGTTTGTATATTCAACTGCTCTTCCTGTGCATCAGCCATTTGAATTGGTGATGGAGAAATCTGGAGTGAAAACAAGGTCTGCAGAGTAGACAATGCTACCTGCTGAAGCAGATATCTTGCTGGTTACAGATAGCTCTTCAGAGGAGCATTCAGAGGCAGATGACCAATCCTATTATTCCCCTGAGGTCTATGCTCAAACTTGGCAGGGTTATATTACTCATATAGTGCATATGTTGTATTGCAATGCTTAGTTTTTACATCATATACACAATATTGAATGCCATCTCCTTAGTTGACACATCATATATGCGATTGCCCTCTGCTCACTTCCTTAGTATATAAATCATATATTTGAAGAATGTCATGCCATGATGTTTACATAGACAGCATGTATCTGAATTATGGCATGCCAACCCATTTTCTAAAGACATAATATAGTTATATCATCTCATCCTGTTTACATAGTCATCATATTTTAAATTATGTCATTCTATCCGTGAATTATATCATGCCATCATGTTCCCATCGACGGCATGTTTGTGATTTATGGCATGCCAACCACTTTAATAGACACATCGTATAGTTATATCATGTCATCCTGTTTACATAGTAATCATATTTAGAAGTATGTCATTCTATCCTGTTTAGTTAGCCATCATACAAGTGAAATTGTGTCATGCTATCCTGTTTAATTAGCCATCATATATGTGAAATTATGTCCCGCTATTCTGTTTGCTTAGATAACATAAATGTGAATTATTTCATGCCCTGTTTTCTTCCCTACTATCCATTGCACCTGTCTATCTTGCAATGTTTGTACATTCAATTACTTTTCTGGTTTATCAGCCATTTCAATTGGAGGGAGTGATGGCAATATCTGTGGGAGTAAAAACACGGTCTTCAGAAAAGATCGTGCTACCTGTCAATGCAGATAGAACCACGGTTGTACTTGCCTAAGAACCAGCCCCGCCACACATAACCCACACTCATGCAGATTGTACCCCTACCCAGTTGGATAGAGAACTAGCTACACCCCTTCTAACCCCACCCCAGCAGATAGACACCCAGTTCCCGTTGACACAGCACCGTCTCCACCACAGAGCACCCAAACACGAGCAGTTAGTAAGGCAACTGCAGTGCCCAAATCACGAGGACCACCAATCCGAACCCAAAGTCAACGCTTAAAGCAGAAGAATTGTTCTCAAGTCAGGTTCCGTAGCTATGGTTCATACTACTTTGCTCATGCATCACTGTATTTACTGATACCAACCAATTTCAAATTTGAAGGATGCAATTGAAACTCCAATGGCGCAACAGGCATGTTTTAAACCCGTTTCTTCAATGTGTTTGGCTGTTTGCTGGTGTAACTTGCTCTATGTTGATTTCAGTTTCAATTGAATAAACAGTTATGTTCTCATGCCATGCACATTACAAGTGTTGTTATTGTTGTGTAGTTTCCCACACTTATATTCTGTCTATGCTGCTTTGTCTTAAATAGATATGATTCGAACTGTATCTATCTTGATTTGGCAACATAAACTAGAATGATATAGACCATACAGTGATCATACTACATAGATATATGTTTGTTTCATACTGTTATCCTGTCCACCTTACTACTGAACTAGTTTACCAAAATGAGTTTCATATACTACATTGTAAACCTGAGATGTGTTTGTTTGTTTCTCTTTTAGAACGCGGATAAAATATTGGAGAAGAGTACCCTGTTATGCAATAGTAAATGAAGTAATGCAGATAAGGTTGAAGATAGTGAGACATTCCTGTTGGTCTCCAAGAAAGCTGATAAAAACTATATTGAAGACATTGAGACATCCCCAAAGTCCTGTCTTGATGTAGTGTTCGAGTTACTAGCTACCACTGCTGGCACTAGTTCTTTGAACTCGTTGCCTGAATTAGTTCGACTTCTTCAGTCTCAACTTCAAGTTGAAGCCGAAGGACTGAGGAAGTCCCTGCAGAATTCAGATGCATACTTTCCAGTGCAACAGCAAGCGCTGGAGGACTTAAGCGCCAAACAAGAGAAAGTTAATAAGCTTGCTAAGCATCTTGCCAGCATTATGGGTACCCAGTATATTGTTTCTTGAGCTCTTTTGAAGTGGTTTCAGTTCTGAACTTGATTTGCTGCGGCGTTTATATGCTGTTGTGTTCCCTATATTTGCACTGGTGGCGAACTTTGATGCCTAGTGGATGTAATATGTGTAATAGCCGTGATAGCCTAGTGTAAGTTGCTTGCTTATTTATTTCCTTGTTGTCTTGTTTATTTGTTTGCTTGTAGTCAGTGCAGTTCTTTTTCTGCGGTTTGCTAGTGGCTACAATAACCTATTTTTTAAAACTAGGCCACAATAACCATGGGCTAATATTTACTGTAGTGACACTGGACCTATGGTCCGTAGAAACACCGGGACTTCTACCGGCCGTATAAACAGTGGGCCTTCTACGGGCCATAGAAACAGTAGGCCTTCTACGGGCCGTAGAAACAATGGGCCTTCTATGGGCCGTAGAAACAATGGGCCTTCTACGGGCCGTAGAAACAATGGGCCTTCTATAGGCCGTATCATCAATGGGCCTTATACGGGCCATATGTTCGATTGGCCAAACATGGGCTAAACAGACCACATTCTGGTCGTAAACGGGCTAGAGTTGCAATCGTTCGTTCATGGGCCGACCATAACGGGCCATCGTTAATAGGCCGTATTTGATGATGCTATGAAAACGGCCCAATGTATTAACGGACCACAAACGGGCCGACTATAACCACAGGCTGAATTTGGCCCACAAGCAGAAAATGACAGTAACGGGCCGTAAGTAAGCGATTGCTGGAAATGAGCCCAAGAATAAATGGGCTCTGAGAAGGCCGAAAGATAACATGGGCTGGAAACGGCCCAACGGAATAACGAGTCGTTAATGGGTATAAAGTGATACACTGTTCTATATGGGCCAGTTTCACCACGGGCCGTTAATGGGTGTAAAGTGACACACTGTTCATTACGGGCCAGTTTCACCACGGGCCGTTAATTGGCTAAGAGTTACATAGGGCCTCATATGGGCTGAAATACGTCATGGGCCATACATGGGCCAGAAGTGAAAACAGGCTGGAATCATATTGGATGGCCCAGATGACGCTACTGGGCCTAATTCGAATAGGGCGTAACGGGCCTTGGGTTAGTGGGCTGTAAATGGGCTATATGCGAACAGGCCATTAACAGGCTTGCCATGGGCCGGCCCGCCACCTTTTGACCAAGTCAAACGGGCCGGCCTTTTCACAGCAATTGGCCTCTGTTGGGTCGTGCCACGTGTCGACGTATCATAGGTGCCTTCTGTCCAATGAGTGGATGACATATGTCCCAGCGATGAGCCGACACGTGTTTCCTCCAGCCAATGATGATTTTACACGTGGAAAATCCCCATAGGTCGGGGCTGTTAACGGGTTATCGGATCCAAAACCCGACCCGATAGCTTAACGGCGTTCCGTTACGGTGGATGCCACGTGTCGGTCACCCTTGACGAAAGCACTTCTGTGACGCGCGATTTATCGTCATGGAAGTGGACACTTCCGTGATGATAATTTTGGTAATGTCATGGAATACTTCTACGACAGCACAGGTATGACTATCTTGATTCTATCATAAATTTGTCATGGATGTACATGCATGACAAAAAACACGACCTACTGTGACAAACACGTATCATCACGGAAGTGTATTTTTTTGTAGTGCTACCTGTCATTCCAAGTAAATTTGTATGAGCCAAACTCCAAACTTTCCAATGAAATTCTGTTTTCTATGCTCGAGCAGCTCATGTTTCAACTAGGGATGTCTGTATCTTCCATGCTAGATGGGTTATTCTCAAGAGGAGTGGACCCCGCCACCTTTTGACCAAGTCAAACGGGCCGGCCTTTTCACAACAATTGGCCTCTGTTGGGCCGTGCCACGTGTCGACGTATCATAGGCGCCTTCTGTCCAATGAGTGGATGACATCTGTCCCAGCGATGAGCCGACACGTGTTTCCTCCAGCCAATGAGGATTTTACACGTGGAAAATCCCCATAGGTCGGGGCTGTTAACGAGTTATCGGATCCAAGACCCGACCCGTTAGCTTAACGGTGTTCCATTATGGTGGATGCCACGTGTCGGTCACCCTTGACGAAAGCACTTCTGTGACGCGCGATTTATCGTCATGGAAGTGTACACTTCCGTGATGATAATTTTGGTAATGTCATGGAATACTTCTACGACAGCACAGGTATGACTATCTTGATTCTGTCATAAATTTGTCATGGATGTACATGCATGAAAAAAACGCGACCTACTGTGACAAACACGTATCATCACGGAAGTGTATTTTTTTGTAGTGCTACCTGCCGTTCCAAGTAAATTTGTATGTGCGAAACTCCAAACTTTCAAATGAAATTCTGTTTTGTATGCTCGAGCAGCTCATGTTTCAACTAGGGATGTCTGTATCTTCCATGCTAGATGGGTTATTCTCAAGAGGAGTGGACTCCGCTACTCATTCACAAGAAAATGGGTGGTAACCGGGATGCCCAGTCCCATGATCAAAAAGATCAAAGCAAATCAATATAATTAAACAAACTCCCCCACGGCTGTTGTTATTTGGAGGCACTCGTTGTTTTGAGCAAGCCATGGATTGATGCTTGTTGGTGGTGGGGGAGTATAAACTTTTACCATTCTGTTTGGGAACCGCCTATAATGTATGTAGCATGGAAGATATCGCCATCTCATAGTTGTTGCATTGACAGTGACAGTATGCCACTCAAAATGTTATTCATCTCTATTTTAAAGCGAGCTCTGGCACCTCTACAAATCCCTACTTCCCTCTGCAAAGGGCCTATCTATTTACTTTTATGTTGAGTCATCATCCCTCTTATTAAAAAGCACCCGCTGGAGAGCACACTATCATTTGCATTCATTACTATTAGTTTTTATTGGTTATGACTTGACTGGATCTCTTTTACCATGAATTACAATTTTTAGTCAGTCCTTGATCTTTAAAGGTGCTCTGCATTTATGTTTTGCGGTCTCAGAAAGGGCTAGCGAGATACCATCTTGTTATATCATATTATGATTGATTTGAGAAAGTGTTGTCATCCGAGTTTTATTATTATTGCTCGCTAGCTGATTATACCATTGATACGAGTAAATGTGAGACCTAAGTGTTATTGTGAATATGGTTAGTTCATAATCTTTGCTGAAAATTTGAATGCTGGCTTTACATATTTACAACAACAAGAGCAAATAGAGTTTGTGAAAGTTTTTCTTTATCACTTTCAGTTTATCAACTGAATTGCTTGAGGACAAGCAAAGGTTTAAGCTTGGGGGAGTTGATACGTCTCCAACGTATCTACCTTTCCAAACACTTTTGCCCTTGTTTTGGAGTCTAACTTGCATGATTTGAATGAAACTAACCCGGACTAACGCTGTTTTTAGCAGAACTGCCATGGTGTTGTTTATTGTGCAGAAAACAAAAGTTCTCGGAATGACCAAATCCACGGAGATAACTTTTGGAAAATATAAAAAATACTGGCGAAAGAATCAAGGCCAGGGGGCCCACACCCTGTCCACGAGGGTGGGGGCGCGCCCCCTGTCTCGTGGGCCCCCTGATGCTCCACCGACCTCAACTCCAACTCCATATATTCCGTTTCGCGGAGAAAAAATTAGGAGAGAAAGTTTCATCGCATTTTACGATACGGAGCTGCCGCCAAGCCGTAATCTCTCTCGGGAGGGCTGATCTGGAGTTCGTTCGGGGCTCCAGAGAGGGGGATTCGTCGCTGTCGTCATCATCAACCATCCTCCATCACCAATTTCATGATGCTCACCGTCGTGCGTGAGTAATTCCATTGTAGGCTTGCTGGACGGTGATGGGTTGGATGAGATTTACCATGTAATCAAGTTAGTTTTGTTGGGGTTTGATCCCTAGTATCCACTATGTTCTGAGATTGATGTTGCTATGACTTTGCTATGCTTAATGCTTGTCACTAGGGCCCGAGTGCCATGATTTCAGATCTGAACCTATTATGTTTTTATGAATATATGTGAGTTCTTGATCCTATCTTGCAAGTCTATAGTCACCTATTATGTGTTATGATCCGACAGCCCCAAAGTGACAATAATCGGGATACTTCTCGGTGATGACCATAGTTTGAGGAGTTCATGTAGTCACTATGTGCTAATGCTTTGTTCCGGTTCTCTATTAAAAGGAGTCCTTAATATCCCTTAGTTTCCACTAGGACCCCGCTGTCACGGGAGGGTAGGACAAAAGATGTCATGCAAGTTCTTTTCCATAAGCACGTATGACTATATTCGGAACACATGTCTACATTACATTGATGAACTGCAGCTAGTTCTGTGTCACCCTACCTTATAGCTATTACATGAGGAATCGCATCCGACATAATTATCCATCACTAATCCAATGCCTATGAGCTTTTCACATATTGTGCTTCGCTTATTTACTTTTCGGTTGCTACAGTTACAACTACTACAAAACTGCTATCTTTACTTTTGCCATTGTTACCTTTACTATCATACTACTTTGCTACTAAATACTTTGCTGCAGATACTATGTTTTCCAGGTGGTGGTTGAATTGACAACTCAACTGCTAATACTTAAGAATATTCTTTGGCTCCCCTTGTGTCGAATCAATAAATTTGGGTTGAATACTCTACCCTCAAAAGCTGTTGCAATCCCCTACACTTGTGGGTTATCACATACTAACAAGGCAATTATGTCTTCTCAAAATAACATGGCCAAAGAAAGCTTATCCCTAGAAAATCATATAGTCTGGCTGTGCTCCATCTTCACCACACAAAATATTTAAATCATGCACAACCCCGATGACAAGCCAAGCAATTGTTTCATACTTTTCATGTTCTCAAACTTTTTCTACTTTCACGCAATACATGAGCATGAGCCATGGATATAACACTATGGGTGGAATAGAATATGGTGGTTGTGGAGAAGACAAAAAGAGGGAGATAGTCTCACATCAACTAGGCGTATCAATGGGCTATGGAGACCCATCAATATATATTAATGCGAGCAAGTAGGGATTGTCGTGCAACGGATGCACTAGAGCTATAAGTTTATGAAAGCTCAAAAGAAAGCTCAGTGAGTGTGCACCCAACTCGCTTGCTCACGAAGACCTAGGGAAATTTGAGGAAGCCCGTCATTGGAATATACAAGCCAATTTCTATAATGAAAAATCCCCATTAGCATATGAAAGTGACATCATATGAGACTCTCTATCATGAAGATCATGGTGCTACTTTGAAGTACAAGTGTGGAAAAAGGATAGTAACATTGCCCCTTCTCTCTTTTTCTCTTATTTTTTTATTTGGGCCTTTCTCATTTTTTTGGCCTCTTTTTTTTCTTTTTTCTTTTTTTTCATCCAAAGTCTCATCCCGACTTCTTTTTTGATCTTCATTATTAGAGCATTGTCCTAGTGAGGAAAGTATGAAAGAATTATGAAAGGTAGCTTTGGCACAGATACGATGTCAACTACATGATCATGTAAAGCAATATGACAATGATGATGCGTCTCATAATAAATGGAACAGTGGAAAGTTGCATGGTAATATATCTTGGAATGGCTATGGAAATGCCATAATAGGAAGGTATGGTGGCTGTTTTGAGGAAGGTATATGGTGGGTGTATGGTACCAACGAAAGTTGCGCGGTACAAGAGAGGCTAGCAATGGTGGAAGGATGAGAGTTTGTATAATCCATGGACTCAACATTAGTCATAAAGAACTGACATACTTATTGCAAAAATCTATTAGTTATCGAAATGAAGTACTACGCGCATGCTCCTAGGGGGATATATTTGTAGGGAAACACCATCGCTCGTCCCCGACCACCACTCATAAGGAAGATGATCAAAAAGTAAATCATGCTCCGACTTCATCACATAATGGTTCACCATACGTGCATGCTACGGGAATCACAAACCTCAACACAAGTATTTCTCAAATTCACAATTACTCACTAGCATGACTCTAATATCACCATCTTCATATCTGAGAAAAAATCATAAAGAATCAAACTTCTCATAGAATTCAATGCACTTTATATGAAAGTTTTTATTATATCCCTCTTGGATGCCTATCATATTAGGACTAAATTTGTAACCAAAGAAAATTACCATTTTGTTTAGAGACTCTGAAAATAATATAACTGAAGCATGAGAGTCCATCAATTTCTACAAAATAAAACCACCGTCGTGCTCTAAAAAGATATAAGTGAAGTACTAGAGCAATATTGCCTAGCTCAAAAGATATAAGTTAAGCACATAAAGTATTCTAATAAATCACGATTCATGTGTGTCCCTCTCAAAAGGTGTGTACAGCAAGGATGATTGTGACAAACTAAAAAGCAAAGACTAAAATCATACAAGATGCTCCAATCAAAACACATATCATGTGGTGAATAAAAATATGGGACAATTCTATTTCTCCCCCTAACTTGAGCCACCACCAGGCATTTGCCCCTAATTTTCAGGTATGCTAAAAAATACCCCTCTTCCATCATTTCACCTTACAGAAATGCCCTTGCCGTTCGGTCAAAGGGCTTTGACCTTCTGGTGAATAGTAACATGGTGAAGAGTAAATTCAAAAAAATAGCAAAAAAAACAAAAAAATCTAAAATTTTGTGGGATCGAAGATACTCAAGGGCGCAAGGTGCGTGCAAATTTTCGCGCTATTTGGACATTCCAGGAACTCATGGCAAAGGAAAAAAATATAAATCTATACGCTGTGAACAGTAAATTCAAAAACAAGATGCTTGGGTGCACAAGATGCTTGCAAATTTTTGTGATCAAATGACATGCGAGGTGCTCTAGCAAAAAAACAAAATAGTGCATTTTTTTCAAAGTTTTTTTGTGCGCCAAATTTTCTTTTTTTCTCCACGAGCTCCTAAAGTGTCGAAACACAACTAAAATTTGCACGCACCTTGCGCACCCGAGCCTCTTTGATGCCAAAAAATTTCATATTTTTTTGAATTTTCTAGCTTTTTTGAGTTTACTGTGCACACCGTACATTTTAAAGTTTTTCCTTTGACACGAGCTGCTGGAATGTCCAAACTACGCGAAAATTTGCACGCACCTTGATCCCACAAAATTTGCACGCATTTTAAAGTATCTTCAATCCCACAAAATTTCATTTTTTTGATTTTTTTGCTATTTTTTCGAATTTACTGTTCACCATGTTACTGTTCAGCAGTCGGTCAAACCCCTTTGACCGGACGGTAACGGCACAGAATGGCATTTCAGTAAGGTGACTTGACGGATGAGGGGTATTTTTGAGCATACCTGAAAATTAGGGGCAAATGCCAGGTGGTGGCTCAAGTTAGGGGGAGAAATGTAAAGTTACCGATAGACGAAAGACGGAAGAGGGGATGCCTTCCAGGGCATCCCCAAGCTTAGGCTCTTGGTGTAACATCCCAAATTTTCAATTTGAATGTTATACATTAGATCATCATTGCATATCATACTTTATTGCATGTTGGCTTGATCCTAGAAATTCTACGCAACTCAAGGACCCACGGAGAGAGTTGGGAAATTCGTTATTTTCATATTTGAGTTTTCTCAAATTTTGAAAATAGCATCGTTTGATTTTAATTATTTCATCTTCGAATATTTATATTATAAGAATAAAAGAGAGGGAATAAAATGACTTTCTCAAAAATAAAGAAATATTGGAGATTTAATAATAAAATCAAATAAGATTTTATTTTGGAGTTTTATCGCTATTTTATTTGAATTAGGAAAAATACACGTTTTTCAAAATTGCATTTTAGGCCCAAATAAATGTTCATCTTGTCCAGCTTATTTTTAGAGGATGGGGTAAATTTATTTCGGGATTTTTGTAGCCCGTTTAGTATTTCTTTATTTGTTTTTCTATGCGGAATTATTTAAAAAAAAGTTACCAACCTAACCGGGCCGTGTCCGCCTGGGACACCGACCCGGCTGGGCCTTTAAAGCCCGAGGCGCCCGAGCCGCCCCAGCCCAGCCGCCGCAACCAAACCCTAGCCCCGCCCTGCCACGATCCGCGCGCCGCGTCGCTGCCAGCAGCCGCCGCACCCCGCCGCCACCGCCCCTCGCCGCACCGCCGTCCGCC
>NC_041389.1:369128793-369134977 GCF_002162155.2 Triticum dicoccoides | reverse complement strand
CTGCCGCCCGTCCCGCCCGCCGCAGGAGCCGCCCGTCTCGCCGGAGCCGCCGCCCCGCCTCGCCGGACCCCGCCGAGGTAGTCGGCAGATTCGTCGCCGCCGCCGGCGGTTTTCTCTAGGAAACCGTGGTTGTTTTTTTGTATAGATCGGTTTAGTTTTTTTCCGGTTTATTTATTTTGCGGACGTTCGTCCGTATGTTCATTTTAACGAACGGTTTTCATCGTTTAGCCGCAGACAGCGAACGTTCGTTCGATAGCCTGTTCGTTAGTTTTTCTTTTTCTCGGATTTTCCGCGATTATTTTCGATCGTGATTCCTGATCCGATTTTCGTTCTAGTATAAATTTTCGCCCGTTCATATGAATGAGGCGATTCAAGCGCCTAGAGTTTTGTCTTGAAACCCTCTTTCCGTTTAACCAACTCAACAAGTTTTTGCTACTGTAAAACTTGACTTAGGTCCAGATTGGTAAACGAAGCTTGTTTCTTTCGCCGTTTGAATTTCGTTGCTTCGTTTGATTTGATTCTTTTTGCAAAGCGGAGTTCTTAAGTTGAACTTTCTGGTTAGATTTCTTATTTGAGGTTTACCTATGCATTAGATGAGTGCTTATTGTATACTTGTTTGTTTGCGATAGAGTACCTGGAGTGCGCAACTTGCTACTATGAGTCTCTAGGTTTCACGGATCATCAGCAAGGCAAGTAACGCTTCCATCATACCTCTTTACTACCCAGTTTTATTGCATTAGATCAACCCTTAGGATCTGTTTAACATGTGGTTTCTGGGAAGTAGATGAGGTAGTACCTATTACCTGTTTATTTTCAAACCTTTGGGAGTTACTTCTATGTTTGCTTATATTGCTATGCTATGCTAGTAGACGTGGATTGGGTGAGTGTATCCATGAAAGATGTGAGATTGTTAATTAATGGTTTACATAAGGTGGCAACTTTAATACACATCTGGGTGGATTGAGGCACCTGGGGAACCCAGTGTTGACCGTATTTTTGGAAATCCCGGGGTACCGTGTGATTCTCCTATGGACTGCCACCCATGCTCAAAGGGATCATGCGATTATTCTTGCTAGAAACTTCCATGTGCAGCCGCAAGCTAATATGGGCTCTAGTATAATTGATTAAGTCGTTTGAAACTCTTAAAGTGGTAGAGTAGCAGATGTAGGGGAAAGTAGGTGTAACTGTCTACCATGGTAAGGTGCAAACGCTTCTGAAAGACTATGTCTCGGTCATCCTTCTCAAACACCATGTAGTGAGAGAAATCCAACGGAGGAGATCGAGTCTTGTGGGGAAAAGTGCGCAAACCTCTGCAGAGTGTACAAACTAATCATGGTTAGCCGTGTCCACGGTTATGGACGTTTTGAGTATCTAGTACCTGGATTATCATGTGAATCTCATCATGTTACTTAATTAATTCTGTTTGGGTTTAATGATGATGCTTAATTGGGATTGAGTTGGGTGAACCTTCTCAATGTTTAACAACCACCATGATAGTTAAATAAAATTTATTCCTTTGATGTAGGAAAAAATTGGCTTTATGCAAAACTGTAACCATAGAGCTTTCCACCAGCCATATATGCATGTAGTGATAGCATTATTTTGTTCATTACTCTGTGTGCGTTACATTGCCAGCATATTCCATGTGTTGACCCGTTTTCGAGCTGCAACCTTCATGTTGCAGACTTTTCAGACGACGAGTAAGGTGCCTTAGGTCGTGATCTTTTACTCAATGATGTCGTTGGAGTTGATGGACTCGCTTTATCTTCCAAGCCTTCCGCTGTTATTGTTACTAGATGGCCTTAAGCCATATTTATTGTAATAAGTTCTCTTTTGAGACATTCGATGTAATAAGTGTGTGATTTTTACTCTGTTATAAATCCTTCAAGTACTGTGCATGTCAGCATTACCGATCCAGGGATGACACTGATGCACAGAGATCGGACTGTTTGAGGTCTGGTCACTACACTTGGTTTTCCTTGAATATTACCTTGGGGTGCCTTGGGAATCCCCAGGCTTAGGCTCTTGCCACTCCTTATTTCATAGTCCATCAAATCCTTACCCAAAACTTGAAAACTTCACAACACAAAACTCAACAGAAAATCTCTTAAGTTCCGTTAGTATAAGAAAATAAATCACCACTTTATGGTACTGTTGTGAACTCATTATTTATTTATATTGGTGTAATATCCAATGTATTCCAACTTTTCCATGGTTCATACCCCCCGATACTACCCATAGATTCATCAAAATAAGCAAACAAAACAAAGAAAACAAAATCTGTCAAAAACAGAATAGTTTGTAGAAATATGTAACTCTCGAATACTTATGTAACTCCAACAATTCTAAAAAATTAGGGCAACCTGGAAAATTTGTGTACCAATCAAGAGAAAAAAGAATCAGCTCAAAAGCACTCTTCTTTGAATTATGAAAATTATTGTCCTGGCCGCAAAAGTTTTTGTTTCTCAGCAAGATCAAAACAACTATCACCGTAAGCTATCCCAAAGGTCTTACTTGGCACAAATGCTAATTAAAACACAAAACCACATCTAACCAAAGGCTAGATGAATTATTCAAAGCAAAATAGGAGAAAAAAAATCAAAGAACAAAAATAATATTGGGTTGCCTCCGAACAAGCGCTTTTCTTTAAAGACTTTTATCTAGGCATTTATAATTTCAATGATGCTCACATAAAAGAGAAGAATTGAAGCACAAAGAGAGCATCATAAAACACGCGACAAACACATCTAAGTCTAACGTACTTCCTATGCATAGGCATTTTATAAGCAAGCATATTATCAAGGCAAGCAAAAACTAGCATATGCAAGGAAGAAGAAAGAGATGTTTGCAATCTCAACATGAAGAGAGGTAATTTAGTAACATGAAAATTTCTACAACCATAATTTCGTCTTTCATAATAATTACATGTAGGATCATAAGCAAATTCAAGAATATAGATATCAAAAAACATATTCTCAACACGATCCACATGCATGCGAAGTTGACACTCTTCCAAAATAGTGGGATTAACATTAACTAAAGTCGTGACCTCTCCAAACTGAATTTTATCAAAAATTTCATAAGATTGAACATTCTCCAAATATGTGGGATCCAAATTTGACACTCTTCCAAACCCACTTTCAATATTATTGCAAACATTATTATCAATCTTATATTCATCATGTGGCTTAAATAAATTTTCAAGATCATAAGAAGAATCACCCCAATCATGATTGTTGCAACAAATAGTAGTCATAGCAAAATTAGCATCCCCAAGCTTAGAGTTTTGCATATCATTAACATAATTAACATTAATAGAATTTATAATAACATCATTGCAACCATGCTTTTCATTCAAGGCATTATCGTGAATCACTTTATAAATTTCTTCTTTTAACACTTCATCACAATTTCCGGATTCACGAATTTCAAGCAAAACTTCATAAAGATAATCTAGTGCACATAACTCACTAGCAATTGGTTCATCATAACTAGATCTCTTAAAAAGATTAGCAAGTGGATGAGTATCCATAAAAATTTTATTTCCGAATTTCAATAAATACACAATTATGCCAAGCAAGTAAGCAAACAAGCCAAGTAAGACATAACGGGCAAACGAAAAGACGAACGGAAGAAGGGCGAACAAAAAGGCAAATCTTTTCGAAAATCATTTTAGAAGTGGGGGAGAGGAAAACTAGAATCGAATGGCGAATAATGTAATGCAAGAGATGAGAGTTTATGATGGGTACTTTGTATGTCTTGACCTGGCATACATCTCCCCGGCAACGGCGCCACAAATTCTTCCTACTACTTCTTGAGCTTGTGCTAGTTTTTACCTTAAAGAGGAAAGGGTGATGCAGCAAAGTAGAGATAAGTATTTCCCTCAATTTGAGAACCAAGGTATCAATCCAGTAGGAGACAAAGCACAAATCACCGAATACCTACACAAACAATCAAACAAACTTGCACCCAACGCGATAAAGGGGTTGTCAATCCCTTCACGGTTACTTGCAAAAGTGAGATATGATAGAGATAGATAAACGGTAAAGTAAATATTTTTGGTATTTTTGGTTTATAGATCGGAAAGTAAAAGATTGCAAGAATAGTAGATCGGAAACTAAGATTGTAGATTGGAAACTTGTATGACGAAAAATAGACCTGGGGGCCATAGGTTTCACTAGAGGCTTCTCTCAAGATAGAAAATAATACGGTGGGTGAACAAATTATTGCCGAGGAATTGATAGAAAAGTGCAAAGTTTTGATGATATCTAAGGCAATGATCATGAATATAGGCATCACGTCCGTGTCAAGTAGACCAAAACGATTCTGCATCTACTTCTACTACTCCACACATCGACCGCTATCCAACATGCATCTAGAGTATTAAGTTCATAAAGAATGGAGTAATGCATTAAGTAAGATGACATGCTGTAGAGGAATTAAGTCAAGCAATATGATGAAAACCCCATATTTTTATCCTCGATGGCAACAATACAATACGTGCCTTACTGCCCCTACTGTCACTGGAAAAAGGACACCGCAAGATTGAACCCAAAGCTAAGAACTTCTCCCATTGCAAGAAAAACCAATCTAGTTGGCCAAACCAAACCGATAGTTTGAACAGAATTACAAAGATATCAAATCATGCATATAAGAATTCAGAGAAGATTCAAATAATATTCATAGATAAGCTGATCATAAATCCACAATTCATCGGATCTCGACAAACACACCGCAAAAAAAGTATTACATTGAATAGATCTCCAAGAACATCGAGGAGAACATGGTATTGAGAATCAAAGAGAGAAGAAGCCATCTAGCTACTAGCTATGGACCCGTAGGTCTGTGGTAAACTACTCACGCCTCATTTGAAGGGCAATAGAGTTGATGTAGAAGCCCTCCATGGATGAATCCCCCTCTGGCAGGACGCCAGAAAAGGTCCATAGATGGGATCTCACTGGTACAGAAGGTTGCGGTGGCGAAAAAGTGTTTTCTGGATGCCCCTGTTGGTTTGGGGATATATGGGAATATATAGGCGAAAGAATTTGGTCAGGAGGTGCATGAGGGGCCCACAAGCATGGGGGCAAGCCCTACCCCCTGGGCGCACCCTCCGTCCTTATGGCCGCCTCGTGGCTCCTCCGACTTCATCTCCAAGTCCCCTGGTTGTCTTCTGGTCCAAGAAAAATCATCGCGAAGGTTTCATTCCGTTTGGACTCCGTTTGGTATTCCTTTCGTGCGAAACTCAAAAACAAGGAAAAAAATAGGAACTAGCACTGGGCTCTAGGTTAATAGGTTAGTCCCAAAAATAATCAAAAATAGCATATTAATGCATATGAAACATCCAAAACAGATAATATAATAACATGGAACAATAAATAATTATAGATACGTTGGAGACGTCTTAGTATCAAGAAGGTAACTCCTAACATCAAAATGACCATCATTACTACTCCTTCATTGTTAGATTGTGTTGATGATAGTGAGGTGGAGAAAGTTGATGAGAATAAGTTCACCAAGTTTGTAATAAAGCTCAAGGGTGAGTCAAAGAAGCACTTTTTTGCTCTCTTGGAACAACTTGGTGAGGCCAATGATATCATTGAGTCTCATGAGGACACTATCTCCAAGTTTGAGGAGCATAGTCATGATTATGCCGATGAGATTGCAGATCTTTCCATTGCTCTAAAGGAATAGAAAGATCCTCGTTTGACTCTTGAGGAGTCACACAATGTTGATCACGCTAAATTGCAAAAAATCTTGATCATGTTGTTGTTCTTACTCGTGTGCTTAAATCTGAGAAAGCGACCTTGGGGTTGGCCAGGCTAGACTCAAGGAAGAGTTTAATATACTTGAAAAGGCTCACAAGGTCTTGAAGGGTTCTCATGCGTCTCTCAAAGAGTCTCATGACAACTCCAAGTGAAGCTAACCAAGGAGATTTCCACTTCTCCTCCTTTTGTTCTAATTGATAATGCCCATGGTACTAACCCTTGTTGTGAGCATGTGCATCTTGTGAACAAAATGCTAAGTTGAAAGAGAAACTCGAGAAGGGCCTTGTGACTTGCATACAAGGCAAGAAGAACCTCAACGACCTTTTGAGCAATCAAAAGGAAGTTGTAGGAAAGGAAGGACTTGGGTTTGTACCCAAGTCAAAGAAGAAGAAGAAGAAGAAGAAGAAGAAGAAGAAGAA